>NC_057798.1:218647237-218834702 GCF_018294505.1 Triticum aestivum | reverse complement strand
CCGGAGTGCGCCGCCCCCGTCGCCCTCTTCCTCTCTCCTTCTCCTCCCCCTGCCTCACCCTCTCTCCCCCGTGCAGGAGCCTCCCCGAGCTCCGCCGGAGCTCCACCGCCGCCTCGCGACCCCGCCGTCCGCCGCCGTCGCCGCGGATCCGGTCGGGCCGGACCGGATCCGGCCGTTCCCGACCTCCCCGGCACCGTCCCGCGTTCTTCCCGCCTTCCTTCTCGCCGGATCCGGACTTCCCCGCCCCGAGTTCGTCTTCTCCGGCGAGATCCAGGCCAACTCCGGCGAACCTCGATATCCGTGCAGACGAGGTTGACCCCGGAAACGCCCAAGTCCCTGTTTTTCTTACATTATCATGCCATGTTCATCGCATCATATCTCCTAGCATACGGCTCCGTTTTGCGTGCATAATATTTCAAAATGTTCGTTGTGAGATGCTCTATATTTCGTTCCATTGCACCATGTTCATTTGAGTCCATCTTGATGCCTGAATCATTGTTGCAAGAGTGCTATATGATGTTGTCTGCTGTCTGTTAACAGAACATGTTCATTTGTCATTTTTGCCATGTTTGATGTGTGCATCCTATGAGGTTGATGTCTACATGTGTTTTGTTCTACATTGTGCCATCTTTACAGGGGTGAAATCCATGTATTTTTGTGAGTTGTGTAGTGAGTGCATCAAGCTTGCTAAGTAGTGTACTTGCTGTTGCTATTTTGCTAGGCCGAATTTGTTATTTCGTGATGCTATGTAAACTTGCTGCTACAAGTCATTCTATGCATAATCTGGAGATATTCACTAAGGATGATTTGTTATACCTGTCATGCTATATACATCCATGCCCCTGGTTGTATTTATAGCTTGCTATAGCTTGTTGTAATCATGCTCTCAAATTGCTAAATAATGTTGCTGTCAGCCTGTTAACATTAGGTTCAGTTTTGCCATGTGTTCTGCTAGTGATCCATGCACCCTATGAACTTGCTATTGCCATGCTTAGCTTCATAAATATGTCTTCTTACTGTTAGTAACCTTTTCATGCCATGTAATGCTCTGTGGTGAGTGGTACAAGCTCACCAAAATGCCTACTTATTGTTGTTCCTGCCATGTATGAATCTGTCATATAACTTGCCATGTTTACATGGGTGGCATCATATCTTCTGATCCTTTTTGGCTCATGGTCAGTAAAGGACTTTTGTTCTACGCAATTAGTAGATTCATGCCATGCCTTTGTTTTCCATGATAAGTTCCTGTAACATGTGGTTTGATAGCTCTAAACATTGCAACCTGATATTATTTCTGCAAAGTCTGAACTGTTATTATTTGCAATCTTGCCATGTGTGTTTGAGCATGTTCTAGTGATTTCTGGAGATAGCTCAGTGTTCATGTTTTGTTATGCTTTACCTGTACTTCATGCCCATGCCTTTTGTTTACCTGTTGAGATGCTGTAGCATATTGTTTCGATGCTTGCTAGATGCCTAGTTGCTGTTTTGGACAGCTTGTCCTTTAAACTTGTATAGAGTGTGTGTGTTGAACCGTTGCTCCGTTTTGAGTGTGCTCTATATGAAACTTGCTTGATTTTGCATATAGTTTCATATTATCATGTTGCATCCTTGTTTTGGTGTGTTTGCTTGGTGTTTGTTTGCATTTTGCGTCAATGCCATGTTTAACTTGTTTTGCTCATATCTTCTAGGCCGTAGCTCCGAACTAATTGAACTTTATATGTAACTTGACTAGAATTTTGTGTAGATCCTATTGGTGCTCTTTAACTTGCTGTTTAACAATTTCAACTTAATGTTTGTTCAGATCTGGACCAATTTCGAAATTTGCATATGAGGACTTACTGGAATTGTTATATGTTGTTTCCGGCCTCATTTAACTTTGCTTTGATGTGTTGCTCTTGTTTGCATCGTCTCTTGCCATGAGTAGCTTCATGTAGCTTTGTCATGCATCATACTTGTTTGTGCATCATGTCTTGTCTATGTGTGGTGTGTTTACCATGTTGTGTGATTCTTCTCGATAATTCCCGTTTCGTTGCGATCGTGAGGATTCGTTCGTCTACGCTTGGTTCATCTTTGTGGCTTCATCTTCTTCATGGACTCGTTCTTCTTCCCAGCGGGATTTCAGGCAAGATGACCGCTACCCTGGATCTCACTACTATCATTGCTATGCTAGTTGCTTCGTTCTATCGCTTTGCTGCGTTACCTATCTTTTCCTCATCAAGCCTCCCAAATTGCCATGAACCTCTAACCTTTGACACCATTCCTAGCAAACCGTTGCTTGGCTATGTTACCGCTTTGCTCAGCCCCTCTTATAGCGTTGTTAGTTGCAGGTGAAGTTGAAGATTGCTCCATGGTGGACAAGATTTTGTTGGGATATCACAATATCTCTTATATTATTAATGCATCTATATATTTTGTAAAGGCTGGAAGGCTCGGCCTTATGCCTGGTGTTTTGCTCCACTCTTGCCGCCCTAGTTTCCGTCATAGCGGTGTTATGTTCCTGGATTTTGCGTCCCTAACGCGGTTGGGTGATTTATGGGACCCCCTTGACAGTTCGCTTTGAATAAAACTCCTCCAGCAAGGCCCAACTTTGGTTTTACCATTTGCCTCACCACCACCCACATTTCCCTTGGGAGTAATTAACCCAAGGGTCATCTTTATTATAGCCCCCCCCGGGCCAATGCTTGTCTAAGTGTTGGTCCGAACCAGAGCCACTTGCAGCGCCACCTCGGGGAAACTTGAGGGATGGTTTTAGTTGTACGTAGTGTTCATCCGGTGTTGCCCTGAGAATGAGATATGTGCAGCTGCTATCGGGATTGTCGGCGCATCGGACGGTCTTGCTGGTCTTGCTTTACCATTGCCGAAATGTCTTGTAAACCGGGATTCCGAGACTGATCAGGTCTTCCTGGGAGAAGGAATATCCTTCGTTGATCACGAGAGCTTATCATGGGCTAAGTTGGGACACCCCTGCAGGGTATAAACTTTCGAAAGCCGTGCCCGCGGTTATGGGCAGATGGGAATTTGTTAATGTCCGGTTGTAGATAACTTGACACCAGATCCGATTTAAAACGCATCAACCGCGTGTGTAGTCGTGATGGTCTCTTCTTGGCGGAGTCCGGGAAGTGAACACGGTCTTTGCGTTATGTTTGACGTAAGTAGGAGTTCAGGATCACTTCTTGATCATTACTAGTTGACGACCGTTCCGTTTGCTCTCTTCTCGCTCTTATTTGTGTATGTTAGCCACCATATATGCTTAGTCTCTGCTGCAACCTCACCATTTTACCCCTTCCTTTCCCCTTTAAGCTTTGCTAGTCTTGATACCCATGGTAATGGGATTGCTGAGTCCTCGTGGCTAACAGATTACTACAACAACAGTTGTAGGTACAGGTTATGCGATGATCATGATGCGAGAGCGATGTTTGCTTGTCTTGGAGTTCTTCTTCTGCTTCTTCTTCGATCAGGGAATAGGTTCCAGGTCGGCAGCCTGGGCTAGCAGGGTGGATGTCGTTTGAGTTTCTATTTGTGTTTCATCCGTAGTTGGATGATGCTCTTATGTAAGATGATGTTGTATTCGTGTGGCATTGTATGCCTTATGTATGTATCCCCATCTATTATGTAATGTTGATGTAATGATATCCACCTTGCAAAAGCGTTTCAATATGCGGTTCTATCCTTGGTGGGACCTTCGAGTCTCTATAGGATAGTATCACATATTGGGCGTGACAGGTATCCCTTGATTTTCACCCAAGTGTTCCCTCTCCTCCTCAAAGCCATCATTTCACCCCTGGCCAACCCAACAATATTGCTTGGAATATTTTTCTTAAATGAAAAATATACATTTTGGGCATCCAAAACCCTAGCTAACTCATTGAGCTCCAAAGCAACCCTAATTTTTCTTGCCCCAAAAATCCTGAGAAAAATCCCAATTATTCTTTGGACCCTAGGGGACATTTCTAAGAAAAATATTTCACCACTCTTTGGAATATTTTGGCTACAGAAAATAAAATCACTTCTTGGCTGAAATGGTAGTTTCTACATCAACTACCTTTTTACTAGCTCCAATGTAGCTGGTTTTCCCCGTGCTTATTTACCTCAGTAAGAGACAGTAAAGCCCCAAAGCTCAGCCCTTGAATCCCTGTGATTTGACCTCAGTAACTCCCCAAAGTTTCTGTCCAATAATTCAACCTCATCACCATTTTACTTCTACTGCACCTGGAACCAAACCGAGCCATGGTAACATCTCAGTTTACTAAGGACTACACACCAGACATCCTTGTTAGTGCGTAGGTGGCCTGATGTCACGGTCCATGCAGTGACCGCGTTCGTCCGAGCATGCTGGCATGCGAAACGCGCGCTCTGCGCTTCGCCAGCGCCTCTATTGAGCACGTGCTCGTTGCTCGGCCGGCCAGAGCATGCCACCCCTCGCCACCATCCTCGTCTCCACCTCCATAACTCCACCCTGACGCTCACCGACGCCGGAGCTCGCCGCAGCAAGCACGGTCATGGTCCGGCCAACGGCACAGTGAGCGCGCACTGTGTTCGTCTCTTCCCCCCTCGTTCCTGTGCTCGTCCGCGCTCGCGTATAGTGGCTGCGTGACCTCCATCGCCTTCTCCATAACTCTCTGGCACCGTTTGTCGCCGGACGTCGGGGACAGGTTTCCTCCGGCGGAGCCCGAGCCCTCCTCGCCGCCCCACCTATAAAAGCCCCCTTCGCAGCCTCCTGGTGCATCGCAAACCACTCCCACTCCCTCCTAGAGCCATTAGAAGCCGCAGCCCGGCTGAGCTGGCCGCGGGCTGTCGTCTCGGAGACGAGCTCGCCGGTGATCCCCTCTGGATCATTCCCGCAGCTCCGGCCCTCCCAAGCAAAGGCAACCCCGCCAGGGCCTCCGCCTCTCCTTCGTGAAGCCAACACACCTAGCTAGAGCCCCTGGAGCCGCCCCAAGCCGCCGTCTTCTTCAACTCCGGCAACCTCCGCCCTCTGTCGCCGCTAGAGAGGTCAAATCCGACGCCGTCCGTCCACCGTTAGCCATGCTACGGGTACGGGCAGGTGCACAATCGTCTTCTCCGTTGATCCCTCCCTCTAGTTTGCCTCCAAGAAGTCGCAACGCCAGCGTGAGCTCCGGCGAAGCGCCGCGCCTCTTTGTTTCCCTCTCCCCTCCCTCCGGCCAGACTAGCGGGGGCCGCTAGTCAGCCACTCATTACGCGCGCGAAGCGGTATGAGTGGTGGCGCCCCGGGAGATTACGCCTTCGACGTCACCCCCTCTGTTTATTATTTGAAATTCATTTAAATTCTAGGAGATTTCAAATGGCCATAACTTTTTATCTACAAGTCCAAATGCAGTGATTCTTTTTGCATCATGTTCTGTGTCCTAAAATCTAACAGCACCCAAAAGATGGGATTTTTCCTTGCTGTCTAGATTTTCTGGCAATTTTTAGAAGGTTTCTTGATATTTTCTTTTTGTGGTTTTGAATATTTTCAGCAGAGCCAGCTTGTCTTGAGGATCACCAGGAGCTTTGTGAACCTCATCAGTACTAAGGCAAGCCACAATAACATTTTCATTGTGCCACTTCAATATTATGATTTTCATACTTGAACTTATGAATATTGATGCATTTAAATTAGTTATATAATAAATATATTATGTTATGTGCTTGATGTGTTGAAATACTTGAACTTCAGAATGTTTGAAGTAAATATTGTTGGCAAGATAAGGAAAACTTAGTTGGAAGTAATAAATAAATAATATGGTCATAGAGTTTGATGAGTAGTTTAAATATTATTTTGCATGATGAATAATGATGAGAATGCTAGAAATGGTTCTAGTATAAGTAAAGTGAGATTTTAACCAGAATAGTAGCATGTGTTGATGATGGCTCTGTAGGAGCGTGGTTGATGCAATTATTTGCATGGCTATGTGATGCATATGTTAAGTGATGCATAGTATGGCAGTATGACACCGGTTATTTTCACATTAAGTTGAACCTGATTAATAATTCAACTTGAACATGTTGTTGACCGGGTCGTGGTGCCGCTGAAACGAGTCTTTCCCAGTGCAACCACATTTGCCGATATGGGACGACCTTAATGTGTTTCATTGTCGTGCCTCTGGTTGGTGCCTCCATTTAGGGAAGGTTATGGGCGTGCTATACCCTGGCCCGGTAGGCAAGCATAACCTTGTGAGCCCGTTGTTAAGTTAATTTTGGTACCGGGTCCTAGAGTGGATTGTGGCCACGATGGTGGTCGAGGTGTCTAGAGGTAGACACGGGGCCACCCAGGACTAGCCCGTTGGGGTCTGAGTCGGAAGGGCCAGGAGAGTGTCATGACAATGAAATGGTTTCGTCGGAATGCTGTTGGTCCTCCCGAATGGGAGTGCGAGGCCATGGGTTCCGTAGTGTGGGTACAGTGTACTAACGTCTACAGAGTGTTTTTAATCTATCGATAGCTGAGTCCACGGTTACAGACACGCTTGAAAGTAGGGTACACCATGGGTCAACACCTAATAAATATGCACACTAAATTGCACTAAGGATGGCAGTGAGGCCATCGCGTTGAGTTGGCCATGAGTTGGTCAGGTTGTGATCGCCGTAAGGATCACAGACCACGAGTTGGTCGGGTTGTGATTGCCATAATGATCACGGGCAACGAGTTGGTCGGGTTGTGATCGCCGTAAGGATCATGAGTGTGTTTTTGGTATTATCATGTTTATTGGTCACACCTGGTAAGCAAGTCAGGAGAATGAGTACTTGTTGAGCATAGTCACAGCATGTTGGATATATGGTTGCATTGTTGTTTAATTGGTTAAATATCATGATATTGTCTATCAATATGTTTATGCTTATTGTGAGATTGCAAGTACATTCAATGTACTGATCTAGCGTGTCATGCCAGATTTCAGGAAAGTCCCGTTGGAAAGGAGTGCTCTCCGAGTCTAGACCATGTCCACGTCGGTGTCCTTGTGCTATGGAGTCCCCTACGACATTGTTCCGCTACCGAGTAGTTGTCATGATCGAGGCCCCTTTATGTTCACTAAATAATGTACATATTGTTCAGCCACACCATGTGTGCTGCTTGGCCTTGCTAACTGTTGTAATATAAACTATGCCCCGCTAGAATGAATAAAGCGGTTGTTTTCTGTACCATGTTGTTGTGTGTTGCCAGAAGACAAGGTCTCTGGGCTAGCAATGCAAGGTAAACCAGTCGCTCTGAGCCGGGGTGCCACAAAGGTGTCGGAGGGAGACTGGCGGTACGGGAAGCGGCCGTATTCCCGTGACGTCCCGCCGCCTACCGTAAGTCCCTTGATTTCTTCCTTTAGCTCTGTCTTTCAGTCTTGTTCTTATCATGATGTGACTCCCTTCTGGAGCGCAGATTTATATGTCCGAGACGACGGCCGCCATCGTGGGGCCGGGTGGCGACTACCTGCCGGACAGGGCAGTGAGTGATGTGGACGACCCCGACTTGGGGGCGGCCGCCCTGGCGGACGACGTAGTAGGCGGCAGCGACGGAGCAGGTGGCTCCAAGGAGGGCGGTGGCATGGAGACCTGGCCTGACGACGACGACGATGAAGACGAGTCGCGCCCTGCCCGGAGCACAGCCAACACCAGCGCCAGACCCTCTAGTGGGCCGCCCGCCCGTGGCGGCAAACCCAAGCGGAAGCAAGGCGCTGCCCTGTTTGGAAGCGTGCCGAAGAAGCACAAGAACCCGGCCACGGCTACCAGGCGAAAAGAATCCATGGCCAAGGTGGCCAAGTACCAGAGGCAGCCGAAGGTGCCGGTCATGGTGTCAGCGTAAGTATCCTACTCATGCTTCCGCCCCTTGCCGATCCGGCCTAAAAACTTTTTGTATTGTCTTCCTATCTCAGGGCCCCGCTCACCCTCGAGAAGTTGGGCGTCGCCTCGGTCATCAGGTCGGCGGAGACCTCCTCCACCAGCCGGTGAATCGACCCGGCCGCCGACCTCCGGGAGGCGAGGGAGTGGAATGCGCGGGAGGCGCGTGAGGAAGAGGCCGACCGTCTGGTGAAGGCGGAGGCGAACAAGGCCACAACATCCGCGACGAGGAAGCTGGCGCAGGCGGAGGCCAAAGCCGCGGAGAGGGAGCGGCTCACGGAGGCCGCACGACGCCCGGAGCCACTGCTTGTGACGCCTCTGAACACCGCGCCACCTCCGCCGGAGTTTGAGGCGACAACCGGGGGAGCCGGTGATGAGCAGCCGGTCATGGAGAGGGAGGGCGGCGACGTGGCCATGCCGGACGTCATCGTGCCACCGCCGCCCCCGACCAGCGGAATGCAGGTCGAGCAGCCAGCCGGGCCGCCGGTGCCACCAGCCGGGAATGTGGTGATGACGGACCTAACTCCTCAGGTCCGCACACCCGCACGCCGCCATCTTGAGAAGGCGGCCTCAGCACCGCAGCCGCTGGAGGCCGTTGCCGCGAGCTTGTCGGTCCCCGACACCGAGGTGACCAGCATCGCGCCTGCTGGCTGGATACACGGGGGCGGGACAGGCGCCCTGAACCAGGCGTCCCTCGAGGTCTAGGCCAAGCTTCGGGCCGAAGCCGGAGCCCTCAAGCGCTGCAATGAGGCATTCCTTGATTCGCGGGCCGCCATCCGCGTAAGTTTTCTTTACTTCTCTTTATTTTTGATCTTCTTGCTTTCTTCGTGGGGGCGCGCAAGCGCACCCACTGGGTGTAGTCCCCAAGTTTCGGGCCGGCTGCTGAGCAGGCGGTCCGGAACTTTGACTTGCAAGTGTTGAATGCTGACTTCGCTTGGTATCCCTCCTGCAGGACTACCATAATCTTCGCGCGGTCGCCTACAACTCTAGGGTCCAGGAGCTGGAGACGCAGACCGCCCATCTGTCCGAGAGCCGGAGTAAGCTTCGATTTCTTTTCTTTGCGGGGGCGCGCTAGCGCACCCGCGGGCTGTAGTCCCCGAGATTCGGGCCAACTGCTGAGTAGTCGGGCCGAATCTTTATCTTTGCTAGCTACTTCTTCTCTGCAGGGGCGCGATGGCGCACCCGCGGGCTGTAGTCCCCGAGATTCAGGCCGATTGCTGAGCAGACGGGCCGGATCTCCCCGGCAACTACATCCCTCTTTGTTATTTGACTGATGCTCTTTCTTCTTTCATTTTTACAGAGTCCAATGCCACCTTGCAGCAGCAGCTGGGTGAAGCCAACACCGCCCTGCGCGGCAAGGAGGCAGAGTGCAATAAGCTGGTCGAGGAGCGAGACCGGCTGGTCACTCAGCTTGCCGAGCAGGCGTAGGCCCTCAAGACGGCCCAGCGGGAGGCGAAGGCAAAGGAGACCGACCTCCTCGCCGAGTTTGAGGTCGAGCACTCCGCCTGGGCCTACAAGGAGGCTCAGATGACGGCCTGCTTCAGCAGCATCGAAGACTTGGTCGATGGTGAGCTTTCTTTTCTTTGTTTCTTGTTTTGAGTTGTCGGCCCTTATCTAGGCAAACTGCTTGTTTCTGATTTTGGATTTTCTTGCCCTCTGTCCAAGCAGACTTTTTCCCGGGTCACTCCATTGCCACGAACCAGATCATCGAGGCCCAGCACGAAGAGCAGAGGGCGGAAAGCGTGCAGATTGCCGCTGATGCCCCCCGGACCCTCAACGAGCAGCTCCTCAGCATCCAGGTCTGACTTCGGCCTACCCACCAAATACTACACCGCCTTCAGCGCGTCGGGGCCTAGGCCATCTCCGCCCTCTGGCCAGGCTTGCCAGCTCCACGCACCCCAAGTTGGACTGCCGACTGGCTGGAGGTGGCGGCCGGCCGCTTGGAAGCCTGGAAGGGCTCTGCAGCCAGGGCAGGAGCGCATCGGGCCCTGGAGTTCGTCAAGGCGTGGTACCCTGGGCTAGATCTAGCCCAGTTGACCATGTTCCGGCTGGAGGCGCAGGAGGAGATGGTGGCGGTGGAAGCCGAGCTTATCAACAAGGCGGCGGCGATCGCCAACTTCACTGACACCAGCGTCTTCGTCCCAGAGGTAGTCGAGGAAGGCGCCGAGGCGCCGCGGGAGTGGCTCGGGCTGAACCCGGAGGACAGCGAAGATTCGTCTGAAGTCATCGACTCCAGTGATGAAGGGGAGGAGGGGGGGGAGGAGGAGGAGGAGGAGAAGGAAGAAGAGAGCGAAGACGACATGCCGGAGGTTGAGGCGGATGGTCAGCCCCAACCTGACCGGGCCTCAAGCAACGATCCGCGCTCCAAAGCGCCGATTGCTGCTGGAGGCGGTCATGTGGGGATTGACCAGCCGCCCGTTCCTCCGACGGGCGCCACCGACTCTACCGTCCAGCCCTCCGCCGTCCCGACTGGTGCTGCCGACTCCACCGTCCAGTCGGAGCCGCCTACCGCACCAGACGGCACGGCCGACTCCGTCGTTCATCCGGATCCCTCTGCAACACCGACCGGCACTGCCGACCCCAACGCCCAGCCGGAGTCTTCTGCCGCTCCTTAGGATATTTTGTCTTTTTCTTTCCCTGTTTGCTGGTCTGGAGAACTTGATTAAATTTTCGCAATTCCACCCGTGGGGTGTATATCAAACTTTGTTGAATGTCAGCCGATAGGCCTTTATCTATATAAATATCTTATCGCAGATTATGCTTTGCTTTGCCGACTTCTATCTTTTCTTGCTTGTACTCCTTGCTTTTTTCCTTTGCCGCCCTCCCTTAGCTATCCTCTTGCCAGCCAAGCAGCCGCTCTGTGGACTGCGGCTGGTTTGAGTACTTAGCCTTTGCGGGAGGGAAAGTAATTAGTAGTTTGGAGATTTGGCAAGCGAAGCAGAAGCCGGTCGGCCGGCTGCTCGGCAGCCGGCCGAACAGGTGTGGTGCCAGCCTCAACTATATGCATTTTTTCCTTAGCCATTTTTGATGTGGGCACTGTTTTGCAACCCCTGCCCGCCATTCAGTCGCTCCGCGAGCTGCGGCTTCTGACAGAGGAAGTTTTCGGTGCCAACACATTACTTGTCTGGCTGTGGGAGGCGGCATATAGTAGAAGGCGGCAAACCTCCGGGCCGACTGGTCGAACCCGGTGCCAGGCGGAAATAATAAAATAATGCACACTCATAGGCATAACACTTATCATGCAGATAAAAGGAGGGTAGTCCCCGAGTTCTTCTCGGGGGACCCGGAGTCTTCGAACACTATACAAAAGGTAGCATGATACATACTGATTTCAACTGTAAAATCTCCGGAGGAGGTTTGCATTCCATGGTCTCTCTGTCTCCTTGCCCGAATCATCTCTTTGTTAGCTCTAGGCTTCTGAGCGTTGATCAGATAATAGGAGTCATTGCCCAGCACCTTGCTGATGATGAACGGGCCTTCCCAAGGTGCCGAGAGCTTGTGCTGGCCGACTGTTCGCTGGATCAGCCGAAGCACAAGGTCTCCCTCTTGGAAGGATCTCGGCCTCACCTTGCGGTTGTAATATCGGCGCAGGCTCTACTGGTAGATGGCGGACCGGCTGAGTGCCAGCAGCCGGCCCTCCTCCAGCAGGTCGATGCCGTCTTCTCGGGCCTCCTTGGCGTCCGCCTCAGTGTACATGGTGACTCGCAGGGAGTCGAACTCTATGTCCGTCGGGATGACGGCTTCAGCACCGTAGACGAGGAAGAAGGGCGTGAAGCTGGTCGACTTGTTTGGAGTTGTGTGCAGGCTCCAAAGGATGGCCGGCAGCTCAGTTAGCCAGCAGCCGGCCGAACACTCTAGAGCCTCGACCAGTCGGGGCTTGATGCCGGACAAAATGAGGCCGTTTGCTCGCTCGACTTGGTCGTTCAACTGTGGATGGGGAACGGACGCTAAGTCCAGCCGGATGCCCTGCGTCTTTCAGAAATGAGCCAAGGCTCCTTTGGTAAACTTTTCTTCGTTGTCAGTGATGATGCTGTGTGGAATGTCGTACCGAGTGGTGATGTTAGCAATGAAAGTCACGGCAGTCGGCCCATTTAGTTTTGTGATTGGCTTTGCCTCTATCCACTTGGTGAACTTGTCCACATCGACAAGCAGATGAGTCATGCCGCCACGGGCCGTCTTGAATGGCCCCACCATATCCAACCCCCAAACCACAAAGGGCCAAGCAATAGGGATGGTCTTGAGTGCAGAAGCTGGCAAGTGTGGCTTGGATCAGAACTTCTGGCACCCCTGGCACTTCTGGACCAATTCTTTGGCTTCTTCTAGAGCAGTCGGCCAGAAGAAACCATGGCGGAAAGCTTTGGCAACAAGTGATCTTGAGGCCGCGTGGTGACCACATTCGCCTTGGTGAATGTCTCTGAGGATTGCTTGGCCTTTCTCCGACTCCATGCAGCGCTGGTACACGCCCGTGACACTGCGCCGCGCCAGCTCTCTGTTGATGATGGTGTATGCTGCTGCTTGTCGTTGCACTTGTCGGGCTGAGATCTCATCGGTCGGCAGTTCCTTGTTCACTAGAAAGTTGAGGATGGGTTGAGCCCATGATGGTGCTTCTATCTCTCTGACTGCCACGACTACAATTTGTACAAGGGCGGTTGGGCCGGGAGGCGGCGGGTTGGAGTCGGCTGCCGCCTGCTGTCTTGAAGAAGTCCACGGGCCGACTGCTGCAGTCCCCGAGCCGGGCTCTGGAATCCCCGGGCCGGGTGTGGCTGCTGCAATCCCCGGGAAGCCTACCGAAGTCCCCGTGCCGGCTTCTGGTATCCTCAAGTCGGATCCGACTGCCTCAGGAGGGGCCGGTACGAAGATGGAATCAGACTCTGGAGATGGCTTGACAGACGGCTTGAGGAGGTGCTGCAAGGCAACGCCGGCTGGTATCGCCTGTCGGGTGGAGCCGATCCGTGCCAGGGCATCTGACTGCTCATTATCATTTCTTGGCACATGGAGGAACTCGCACCTGTTAAAGTATCCGCTGAGTTGCTGCACGAGGAAACGGTAGCTTGCCATGTTCGCGTCCTTGGCGTCCCAGTCGCCTGACGACTGCTGGACCACCAAGTCGGAGTCACCATAGCACAGGATCTGGCGAATGCCGAGTTCCTTGGCAAGCCGGAGTCCCTGTATGAGTGCCTCGTATTCTGCTACGTTGTTGGAGGTGGCAAAATGGACTTGCAGCACATATCTGAGCTTGTCACCTTCGGAAGAGGTGAGGACGACGCCGGCTCCCAGACCGGTGCGCATTTGTGAACCATCAAAATGCATCCACCAATGGGTGGAGTCTGGCGCTGGCGGTAAGTACTGGGTCTCGGCCCAGTCGACGAGGAAGTCGGCCAGCACTTGTGACTTGATGGAGGCACGAGGCTGGTAGTAGATGGTGTAAGGGGCCAGATCAATAACCCACTTGGCCACTCGGCCAGAAGCATCTCGTCTTCCAATGATCTCAGCAAGCGGAGCCGTGCAGACGACAGTTATTGGGTGCTTTTGAAAGTAAGGCTTCAGCTTCTTGGCGGCAAAGTGCACACCATAGCACATCTTCTGATAGTGTGGGTAGTTTTGCTTGGAGGCGGACAGTACTTCGCTCAAGTAATATACCGGTCTCTAGACCGGCAATGCTGTGCCCTCCTCCTTGCGCTCTATCACCATGACTGTGCTGACAACCCAACTGGTGGCAGTGATGTAGAGGAGCATGTGCTCGTTCTCAGTCGGAGCCGCCAGGATAGGCGAGGTTGTCAACATTTTCTTGAGTTGGAGGAAAGCTTCATCCGCCTTGTCGTTCCACTCGAAAAAAGTGGTCTTCTTCATGAGCTGGTACAGGGGAAGAGCCTTCTCGCCCAGCCGACTGCTGAAATGGCTAATTGATGCCAGGCAGCCGGTGAATTTCTGCACGTCCAGCAGTCGGGTGGGCACCTCTATCTTTTCAATGGCCTTGATCTTCACAGGGTTGCACTCTATGTCGCGCTCTGAGACCAGAAAGCCAAGAAGCTGGCCGGCTGATACTCCAAAGACACATTTCTCCGGGTTGAGCTTGATCTGGAATCGGCGCGGGTTCTCAAAGGTTTCCTTGAGGTCTTCTATCAGCGTGCCATGCTTCTCCGTCTTCACCACCACATCATCCACATAAACATGGGCTGCCGAGTTGCTTGAG
Organism: Triticum aestivum; assembly: GCF_018294505.1. Lineage (NCBI taxonomy): Eukaryota > Viridiplantae > Streptophyta > Magnoliopsida > Poales > Poaceae > Triticum > Triticum aestivum. The sequence continues at coordinate 218,820,688 of NC_057798.1, read as the reverse complement.
GAGACACTTCTGCATGCAACGCTGAAACATGGCGCCGGTGTTTCGCAAGCCGAAAGTCATGGTCAGGTAGTAGAAGGCTCCAAATGGTGTGATGAAGGCGGTCTTCAACCTATCAGCCGTGTTCAACTTTATCTGATGGTATCCTGAGTATGCATCCAAGAAGCTCAATAGCTCGCATCCGGCTGTGGAGTATATCACTTGGTCAATTCTTGGTAGGGCAAAGGGATCTTTGGGGCAAGCTTTGTTGAGGCTGGTATAGTCATACACATGCGTCACTGCTTATTCTTCTTCAACACCAGAACTGGGTTGGCCAGCCACTCTGGAAAGAACACTTCCATGATGAATCCGGCTGCTAGAAGCCGGGTTATCTCTTCTTCGACAACTCTTCTCTTCTCTTCCGACAGGCGGCGCAAGGGCTGCCTGACTAGCTTGGCGTCAGGTCGGACATGTAATTTGTGCTCGGCGAAATCCGTCGGAACACCCGGCATGTCTTTGGGAGACCATGCGAAGATGTCTCGATTCTCACGGAGGAAATCGACAAGCTCGCTTTCCTATTTGCTGTGAAGGTTTGCACCTATGACAGCGTGCCTCTCCGAGTGCTCTGGGTCCAAGGGTATCTTCTTTGTTTCCTTCACTGGTTTGAACGAGCCCTCAACCTCCGAATCCTTGGGGAGGGTGACATTTCCGGCTTCTTGCCTGCCATTGCCACCACCCGATCAAGGAGATGCTTCTCAGCTGCAATCACGAGGGACTCGGCCAGCCGGCTGCTATCTGCGGCACAGATGGTCGACTTCTTGTAGTCTCTGACTATGGTCAGGATCCCCTTGGTACTCGGCATCTTCATCTTGAGGTAAGCATAGTGGGGGACTGCCATGAACTTGGCCAGAGCAGGTCGGCCAAGCAGTGCATGGTAGGGGCTTTCAAGGTCCACCACTTCAAACCAAACTGACTCACGGAGGAAATGATTCTTGTCTCCGAAGAGAACATCGATTTGGGTCTTGCCCATTGGTGAGCAGGAAAGGCCAGGGTCTATGCCATGGAATACAGTCCGACTAGGAAGGAGCTGCTTCTACTTGATTCCCAACTTCTCCATTGTGTCACAGTACAGGATATTGATGTTGCTGCCGCCATCTATCAGGACTCTGGAAAAACGAGCTGCCCGCATCTCTGTTGCAAAGGTAGCATCCAGGACTAGGGCATAGGAACCGGCGGAGGGCATCACCTCTGGGTGGTCGGCCCTGCTCCAACTGATAGGCTTCTCAGACCAATGCATGAACTCTAGAGTATTTGAGGCCACTGCTTGTACTTCTTGTTGTTGCAGCCGTCTGCTGAATCTATCATCAGCCTCACTAGTGAACACAACATAGGCTCCGTGCCCCACAGGATACTCGTCTTGTATGGCGCCGACTGGTCGGGCCGCCGGCTGCTGGGGCGGAGGAGGCGTCGGGCCGGCATGCGGAGGAGGCAGGAGTCCATCTCCCTTGGCGATCCTGGTGAGCCAATGGCACTTCCGAGTGGTGTGGTTGGACGGTTTCGCGCCACTATGGAACTTGCAGGGTGCATCAAGGGTCTGCTCATAATAGAAGGCGGGCAACCAATTGGGCTTGCCGCCCTTCTGACGCTTGGGCGCTGGCTGCCCCTCCGGTTGCTGGTCCTCGATTGTCGCCACCTGCCGGCTGGTGGAAGCCGGCTGGGTGGCCTTCCGCTTGTTGTCGCTTGGATGCCATCGTCGACTGGTCTCACCAGCCGGAGTCCAAGGGGTCTGAGGCGCCACCTTGCCGGACGCATCAACTAGGATCTTCGCCTTCATGGAGGAGTCGGCTGTGGCGTGCTTGTCGGCGATGATCAGCAGGTCATCAAGCGTAGCAGGCTCGTCGCAGAGGAGTCGATGCTTGAAGAGGGTACCCTCTCGGCACCCGGCGGTGAAGTACACAATCGCCTGCACCTCGTGCACGCCTTAGCAAGAGTTGTGCAGCTCGGCCCAGCGCGTGAGATAGTCGCGAGTCGATTCGCTGGGCCCTTGGACGCATAAGGAGAGCTGTCAGGGCTTGGGAGGCCGCTTGTACGTGCTGGTGAAGTTGCGGACGAAGGCCTCGGTGAAATCAACCCAATTGTTGATGCTGCGGGGCTTCAGGCTGTTAAGCCATGTCCTGGTTGTGCCTTGCAGCATGAGCGGGACGTACTTCACGGCAACACGCTTGTTGCCGTTCGCTATGCTGATGGTCGTGGAATAGTCGACCAACTAGTCCTCCGGCTTCATGGAGCGGGTGTACTTGGGCGTATCTCGCGGGAGGTTGAACCCTTTGGGGAAGGGCTCATCTCGGATTCGTGGCCTAAACAGGGCGGGCCCAGCGCATCTTCTTCTTCTAGCGCCAGGGATCGGTTGAGGTGATCGATCCGATGGCGGGCGTCGTTCTCTCCGACTCCCTCTCGGCGGCCAAGGTGGTCGCCGAGTGTCGGGTGCGTGACAAGCGGCGCAGTAGGGTGCCTTGCACCACGAGGCGGAGGATGAGGCGGATCGCCTCGCCGCTCCACCGCTCGAGGGCGGCCTTCTTCGTCTCGCTCAATGGAGAGGCGTGTCTAGCTGCGGCTCGCAGCCGTCTCGTTGCCTCTTCTTCCGCGGGCGCCACCAGTCAGCGTTTGGGACATCGCCCCATGGTCCTGGCGAGGGGGCGGTTCGTCGTTCCGCTGGGCGGGCACTTCAGCGCGGTAGCCTGCTTCGTGCTGCGCGGCGGCCACGTCTAGGAGCTGCTGGACTCGCTCCGTCATGTGGCGGCGCTCATCACCGTTGTATTTGTCCAGCTCATCTGTCACCGCCTGGGCGGCCCGGATGTTCTTTGCAGGCGTGGCGTAGATAGGGTGTTCTGCCCCGAACATGCTGGCAATGGTCGTGCCACACTGCCGGATCGTGATGATGCGGCTAGGCCCCTCAGGAGTCGGCGTGCCGCCAACGGCCCGATCCATCTCGCGCCGGTAGGCGTCCGAGAGGCATCGCACGCTGGCAAGTCGGCCAGTGCTCTCGAGAAGCTGGACGCGGCGTGCCTCCAGCATCTCAGCATCTACACCCTCTGGGATGGGCGCCGACAGGTCTCGTAGAGCCGCGTCGAGTGGGTCTCGAGCGCGTCCGTCCGAGTGCTCGCCGCTGTGGATGACACACACCTCTGTGATGGTGCTCCCACCGATGTGCTCGCGAGGAGGCGGCTCGTCGTAGACCACCACGTTGGTAGGGAATGCGTCAAACGACGCCGTGTTGGAGTCGACGATCATCGGATCGGTGGAGCCAACGGACTCTAGGTCCACAGCAGGCTCGCTGGTGACGTGGAGCTGGTCGAGGAGGCTGACGAGGCGGCTCTCGGGGCAGCCGGTGCCCGGGTCGGAGGCTGGCTCGTCACTGAGGTGGATCTCACAAACAAGGTCAGCGAGGCAGCTCGCCACATAGGCGATCTCCGCGCCGTTCAGCGCATCGAGGCTGACACCGTCAGGCGTGCTGGGCTGGCTTCGCTCGCCAGGAAGGAACGAGGTTCTCGTACAGAGCAGATCTCCGGGAGAATGTGCACCTCGCCCCATGGTGGGCGCCAAATGTCGGGGGTTGGGTGCGACATATGCCAATGGATGGCTTATCATGGTGGGAGTGAGTAGAACGTCCCCGGTGCCTGGAAGCGGGATGAGGCGTAGACACGAACGTCGGCGTACTTTACCCAGGTTCGGGGCTCTCCTAGGAGATAACACCCCTAGTCCTGCTCTGCGGGGTCTCCGCATGATCACTATGGCACAAGTGATACAAAGGTGCTCCTTGAGATGTATGCTAGAGGTAGGAGAAGGCAAGGCTAGCTCTCTCCTGCTCTAGGGGTCTGGCTAGTTCTAAAAGAGTGGGAACCCTTTGCATGGGTGCCCTGGGGGGTTATATAGGCCTACCCCCTAGGGGTACAATGGTAATTTGGCCGGGTGCTGGGCCCGGCTGTCAGTGTCTCCGGCCTCCAGCTTCTCCGCCGACTACTGGGGCCCGCCGCCTAGTGGGCCCCACTGACTGGTCTGGTACGGAGCCGACAGGCCGCTCCCACCGCTGGCGGGTCTGGTGGGTGGCTGCTCACTGTAGCCGTGCTGCTAATGACGAGGGCTTGGTCAACTCAGCGTGGCTACAGTCCCGCCACCTGGTGGGAGATCACTGTAGCCACACCTGGTCTCATCAGGTTAATGGTGCACTTGCCTCAAGGGAAGGGACAGCCGCCTGCTGGAGACCGACCTTCCCCTAATCCGACTGGTCCGGCATACACCGTCTTCCGAGGTGTCACTATCCGGTGTTGCCCGCAGCCAGCCGGCCGTACCGACAGGGCGTCATGGGGAACAGGGCTCCGCTTGTTCAGAGTGATGTCAGGGGAGAATGGCAACAGTGCCACGTCGTGCGGAGATCTCCGCCTGTACGAGCACTGTGACCACGCCATGCCCAAGATTCAGAGGTGATGGGCTTCACTGTAGCCACGCCCCATCTCATCCTCTTGATGGGGGGCACGGAATCTGAGGGTGCCAGGTGGCCGCCTTCCTGACGCCGTCCTCTCTAGAGGTCGGCTAACTGGAGCCGGCTGCTCGTGGTGCCTTCTGTAGGTGGTTGGCCGTCCTCTGGGGGCCGGCCGTTAGGCTAGCCGGCCCCCGGAGGGCGGAGTTTTAGCTCGGGGCACTGTGGGCCGAAGCCGGCCCAAAGTTTTGATATGTTCAGGGCCGCGGGTGAGGCTAGCCGTGGCCCATTACTCCGACAACCAGTATAGACAGCCAATTTGTGCGTCGACCGCGTAAACAATGCCATCATGCACTATAGCATCAGACAAAAATGTTGCCTCAATAGGATTGATGATGAGCCATAACCATGTGTGGCGACCGGATTCCAGATAGACTAATCCCATGTTGAACAAGGCAATGAGCTTGTAATCCATGTAGTCTTCTGGTGGTGTGGGCACTTCGCAGATTACAACTTTTAGCAAATAGAGGTCGAGCCAAAAGCTTGACACATCTCGTGTGTAGTAGGCAGGAGTGTCCGACGAGCCACGAGGCTCGATGGCGGCAGTATCCAACGATGGAAGGGTGATCTCTTGCTGGGTGTAGATATCCACGAGATGCCACGGACTACCTGATTGGTGGATGAGGATGATCCAGTTGGCCTTCATGCCCGCCCAGTAGTGGCCGCGCATGAAGGACTGGTGGACGTGTCGAGGGGCACCACGGAAACCTCCATAGGATCGTCAAGTCGGTGTCTGGGCCACCTGCGAGGATCGGGCATCAGCAAGCAGGGTGTCTTGAAAAGAGCTGGCCGATTGCAGACGAGTAGACGGTACAAAGACACCGAGCATGCGGCCAGATGGACGATGATGAGTAGGTCCATACGATTACAGATCTGCTCAAAGAGAACAATGGGGAGGGAATTCCAATCGCGGCTCTGCGTGTCAGTCGGTTCTGCCATTGGGGTTTTTGATGCATGCGAGCCAGCGGGGAAGTGGATTCGGGCGGGTGAGCGAAGAAGCTTCTCCTCGTGTGGCCGAGCAGTGAGCGGGGGGATATGGTAAGCGCGAGATTAAATGAAGGTCGTTGCATGCTGTAATCAAGGATAGACATGTAGCCTATACCTAGAGCACAAGTTGGTGCATTAGTCAATCAATATCGATTTAGATTAAAGTCTAAATGCATTGTAAGTGTAGATGTACTACACTCTTTGTTTTTTAGCCGATGTACACTCTTTGTTGGAAGACCAAGGGAGTACACATGCATGCACTCACATACACAGCTAGGCTCATTCGCGCGCAAGGGTTGGACTCCTGCCGTGCCTGCGTAAAGTTTTGTTTAAATGATTTCCTTGCTCTGCCAACTGACAGGTGGGACCCAGAAACCAGGTGACAATTTAACCAGACAACAAAGTGCCACGTTGACTATGCGGCCAGTCAGTAGGGTGCAATACGGTGCTCTACGATGAGCTAGTGATTGTATAATCACCGCAAAACCATATATAGTGACCGTAAAGAGCGTATTGTTACATACGTTGACCGCTAGTGTATTTTTCTCATTTCAAATTAAGCCATATTAACCAGAAAGGACGCTGTATGGACTAGTACTAGTACTGCTTTGATGTGTCCCGTCAACTCGCCGAACGAGGAGAAGCTTGCTTACTACGCCTCTCCCTCGCCCACGCGCATGGTGGCTCGCAGGACGAGGAGAGGGTTTTGACTACAGCGCCCTCTCCCTCTCCCTCTCCCCCGCCCTCGCCCTCGCAGTGGACGTGCATTAGTTCAATCGGTGTCAGATTGCCAGAAGCATATTGTGTTGTAGTATCATCATCGTTGGACCTTCCGAAGAGGCGAAGGGCCAAGTGCAAGGTTCACACGAGTACGAACTGTTGAACCTCCCGAAGAGGCAAAGAGCCAAGCGCAAGGTTTTATAGGAGTTGTCGTCCTAGTAGGAGTATACTACAACTATAGCGAACGATGCTACTGTATGATGCCGCCACATCACCTATATGCAAAGTTGTGCCACCTTTTTTTCTCAAAGAGCATGTTGGAGCCCGTGCAACAACCACACAAGTTGCACATACACATAACACATTTACTAGTAATAAATTCTAAAGGGCAAATGCCAGTATGCCACACAAGTTCATCTCCAATTCATATGATAAATTTGTGCACGACTAGTCTACATATATTCACAGTGCTACCGTTCACAATTTACTGTACTCCACTTACACGTTATAGATGGGCTACATGTCCTCCTCCAGGTTCCAGTCCCAGGTGTTCTTCATGGATGGCACGATCCATAGCAGTGGGCAACGGGAATCATTGTCGCAGCTTTCTAGTCCGATTCCACACGATGGAGACTCATCCAAGCTGAAGCGGCATAAATCAAGGATAGCGTGTCCCAGCATGTCGTTCATCCGGCGGTGCGCACTGAAGACACAACCATGCTTCATGAACGGCAGGCCTTCGGTGTCGTGCACGGAAGGTGGCATCCGCTTCACAATGGGGTAGCTGTCCCCAATGAAAAGCGAGTACTCTCCAAGAGTGTTCCTCGGCACCCACGTAGCATCACGGGGGTCGAACTCGGCGCCGTTCATCTGGTACATGCGGCATCTCAGATCTGGACACATGGTGACATACATAGTCAAGGTCCATGCATAATAATGTTGTGCTCAAATATGGCGGTCAGTAATACTGTGTAGCAAATAGTACTACTCCGGTATAGAGGAAGTAAAATAACTGGCTTATTATATATAGCCACTCTTGGCTACATGGATGAGATAGTAATACATGGAAAACCAAAAATGGTGGCAACTAGTGGGTTCAAGTCTTCAAGGGCCTAGCTAGCTACACGCGTCCTCCAAGGTAAAAAGTACTCCTACTAGTACTAGTAAGTAGTACAATAATGAAAGAGAAGGCGAGAGGGTTAAAAATGGAATACCTGGGTAGATGGTGACGGTCCGATCGTGCTAGATTTTGTGACCATGTTGCACATTAGTGGTACCATGGGTAACGACTGCTAAGATAGTTGATCCCAATATGCCAAAGTCAGCTACAAGGTTCCAGGTTAGACCGAATCGTGGATGCTAATGCACATCCAGGATCAGCGATTTTATTTTGATCGGGGGATCACTGATCCCTGCAAAATAATGGAGTACCGTTAGGGATGAAAATGATGGTTTGTGCATTCCGTTTGTAATCTCCCATACCATAGGATGGCAACCAGATGAAACAAGTCCCCTGGCTTGTCACCACGAAGATGCGGCCTAGATGGCGCACGGCGTCTTCGAATGTGTAGGGGTACAAATCTGCCGCCGCCAACATGCGCCAGCCTCTGCCGTTACTGCCTCTTGCATTGATGGCAATCCTTATGTCGAACACCGTGATGATATAGTAATAGTCGTAGCTGCGTCGCTTTGTCGGCGGGTCCGCAATTGCTATCTTCTTCAATCTCATGTAGGCATCATCATACGTATTCAAGCCCATCCAGTTCGGAAGGCTGATCCCAATGGTGGAGAAGGGGTCTACGGGAACGGACGCATTGTTGTGGATGTTGTGCAAAATGATGGTGGTATCCGGCTGGAGGTATGCAAGCCAATCTTTGTTGGCACTGACCTAGACCTATATATAAGACGGTGGGCAGCGGAGAAATTACGGGATGGAAATGGAATAACTAAGTACTACATGATCAAACTCCATTACTGACCTGCTCATCGGACAAAATCCGAGTACCTCTCAACATCGGCAACTCTAGCAGAGTCAACGTGCAACCATGGCCAGGGAGCGGTGGACTGTTCGAAGGATTGTCCCATAGAAGAACCTTCTCCTCGAGGACGCATGGAAGACCAACAAGCATGGCCTTTTCCCAATCCTGTTTAAGCACCGTCTTGAAAAAGTTGGTGCAGGAAGCACCGAGTCTTGCGGCGGTGAGGACGTCGGAGCGGTGTGCGATTTCTCCCAGAGGATCGTCATCCAAGGTCTCCCAGCCCCGACGAGGAGGAGAACCGCCTGGCGAATCCATGGGAGAAGCGACGAACTGCCTTCTCTTCGGGGGGGAGGGGAACTGGTGAGGAGGAGATAAGAGCGTAGTAACTATAGGGCCTCGTCCCTTCCAACTGTAGATCGTTCCTTAGCGAAGGGGTGAGGCTATTATTTACTGCTAGTACTAGCATTATGGGACGTTATGGGGTTGCATTATACTATAAATAATAGCACTAGTAAGAAATTTTTGGCACTAGGTAGTAGTTGTCGGCATGGATTAAGAAATTTTGGGTATGTTTTTGCTATTTTTTTTACACGCCAACTAGTGTCAAAAAAATTCTTACATTAAGGGACGGAGGAGTACTTACTCGTACTGTAGCAGTACTAGTACTACTTTCTCAACTAGTAGTGCGATGTACTGTACTTCTAGTGTAGTGCACCAGTTTTGAACTCTTGAATCTCAGGGCCAAGGAGCTACAGTTGGAAGTGGAGGGTACTACTGTTCTCTAGAACCATCACTGTACTATCAATGCAGGGAAAGTACACCTGCGTAGTGGGTACTCGGTGCTCTATTCAGCTACTCCTCTCACGTAGCTAGCCTACTCAACCGCTCCTCTCATGCACACACTAGCAGCCTGTTTATTAGCGACGGTTACTACGGGGGCAGAACATTTGAGTTATTTGATATAGCGAGACAAGGCTTTTCGCTTCCATTTGTGGAGGTGTAATGGATCTTCTCGAACTTTGTTAGTAGTTCCTTCTTTATGAATGAGATGAGGCAAAGCTTTTGCCTCCATTTCAAAAAAAACACGTCAAGAGGAATTTCTTTTATAGAGCCGATAATGGAGTGAAGTCCATGCGTGCAATGCCACAACCTACAGAGTAGTAGTAGAGCACTTTACGTAAGAGCCATATTGCATAGTTCCCAATGCCCCACCAGGCTTTTCCGGCTCCTCGGGCTTAATTGGGAGGCGCTAGTTTAAATATGCTACTAGCTAATGAGGAAGCTGCAAGCGAGGTGCGGCTAGGGCGAGCACGCGAGCCACGAGATGATGGGAAGGGAAACCCATTCACGTGGCTAGGCTATCCAATGCACCCAGATTGTGGTGCCGCACGTCTGTTTGACTTCAAAACTCAAATTACCCGTGTACAATATTGGCTCGCAACTAAGTTACTATTTAAAAAAAGGCCGCCATGCGTTCGGCCAGGATCGAACCCACAAAACGAGGTATACACTCCCATGACCACTTGTAGTACTCGCTGGAGTACAACGCAACCTAGAATCGCCTTTTGTCGCTAGTAGTACATTGTTCCTTACAAGAAACCACTAATAATGCCAAGAAACTACTACCACTTGCATACGTGGCCGACTTAAGATAAGACTACCTTATCAACCATTGTGCATGCCCTTACCAACCAGCCCTACCAAGAAACGACTACTCTACAAAGTGCCATTATAGGCATGTTTCAACCCGTGTCGCCCATTAAGTCAACGCCTTCTATTCAACCGGAAGTTAGGCGTTACGACTTGTGGGACCTACATGTCAGTCTGCACAAAAATCCCCGAGTGACCTCCTACCTCCGGCCCATCCACCTATTCATCCTCGGCCATGGGACGCAGCTACCACCACCGGCAGAAGGCGAGGTCAAAACCACCGGTAGTGCGGAGCCCATCTTGCGGTAGCCCGAATGCCAGCTCCGTCCGGCGCTCCCGGCCGCTAGCTAGCCAAGATAGCTCCGTCCAGCTGCTTGTCCGCAAGGTTTGCTACCTAGATTAGCACAGTGGCACGGCCGCTTGCTTGCGCGCGCCGTGCTAAGGCCAGCCATCTTTCTCGAGTGAAGGCCAGCGCGGTGGCTTGCTCGCTCGTGAGTCACACTCGGGCCAACCTACCAACCCGTACGGACGCCAGCGCGGCGTCCGGCCCGTCCGGCGGAGCGGCAGCCAACTCGCTCATCACTGGAGCCACCGACGAATACGCACCAGTACTGTTTGAAGTAATGTTCAGGAAAAATACTAATTTGAGGGGGACAGGATAGAAGGTCAGATGTGGGTCCCTCGTGTCAACGGGCAAACAAAATGCGTTGGTTTAAGCTGCCTCGTCAGCACGGACGTGTGGGCCAACCCTGTCATAAACGAGCCTAATCGGCACTAGGTAGTAGTTTTTGGCGTGGATTAAGAAATTTTGGGTATGTTTTTGCTATTTTTTGTACAATAGTTTCTTCCTAGGGCTGGTTGAAAGTGGTAGTTTTTTGTTAAATACTCTACATATTGTAAGTAGGAGTGAAAGTTAAGCTTTGGAAGCCAATAAGCAAGGCTAGTTACATAGTGCATATGTGTACGTGATTGAAAGTAAATATCAACCATGAGTGACTAATATCTTGATGGAAAACTCGAAACCGTGGAAATACTAGGAATTTTTTTTGCATGGTTGGAAACACTAGCAATGTTCATGTGCATTGCAACGGATCCTAATTAGAATAATACTTATTCACAAACTTGATACAAAACACTCTAATTTTGATATACATATATCACTAGAGATATATTATGTTTCAATCAGAATATATTCCTTGGGCTGTTTTGGTGGGGTGAGGGAGGGATGTGGTTGGTTTTAAGATACTAATTATGGGTTTTTCTGCAAAATGGTAGAGAAGTGGGATGTTGGTGAGAAAGGGCAACAACTTACCTCACAGTCATTAGATATAGATCTAATGGTCAGAAACGACGGATGGCAGACACACCATCATCACCAACTTAGTCTTCTATAGGAGTACTAGCAAGATCCGTGCATTGCACGGAACATCAAGATGCATTTTTTTTATAAAACACTTCTTGTGATTGACCCATGCGGGAGTAATCCCATGTGTAAAACCTAATGATATCTCAAGAAATAGGAGATAAGGTGAACAGGAGTGGGGCGTGGTGGTGATTGGTGGTCGGACTGAGCGGAGGCATGGGGATTGATGACGCCAGCAGCGGCCAGGCCAGTTTGTTCTAGAGGCTTCCTTTCTTAATTTCTAAACAATGAGGTTGTTGGAGATAAGGATGAATGAGGGAAGGCCTTATCTGTAAATGTGGAGAGAGGTGCGGGTATCTTTTCTTTTAATTTCCATCCGTCAGATATAGATCGGACGGTCTATATTGCAAGATGGCACGCGTACCATCATCACCAACTCGGTTTTTTACAAGAGAAGAAATATAAGTATGGAAATACAAATGTATTATCGATACTTGTTTCCATAAACTAGCATCTACATTCTATTCAATGCCTCAGCATCTGGGGCCTTAGCACAATGACTTCTCGACTGTGTAAAATAGAGGTTTTCCCGTCGCCGATAAGGAGGGGGTGACGGTGGCGCGCTTTTTGGCTTTCTCTAGTCCTAGTAGTCATACTAGGTGGTCTAAGCACGTGTAGATTTATTCTTTTTCACATCTCGTGTTCGCCGTACTGCCACGACTATTGATGAATAGACGATAAGTTATTCACGGGGAAACCCTTGTTGAGCGTGTTTGTGAGAGAGAGAGAGAGAGAGACAATGTGCGTGTGTGATATGTCTAGAGACTGAGCCAATGATAAGAGATTCTTTGTGTCTACGTGTGTGGAGGATAGAGAGATACATGTACATGGGGCTTTGTGTTATGTAACATGGAGACACATATACATAATCAGAGAGTGAATGTGTGAGATACACATGCAGATATGGGGAGAGATGAGGATCCAGATAAATGGGTGTTTGTGCGTCTCTATGTGTGTTTTTGCGCGCATTTGTGTGTGAGAGGGAGTGTGTGTATGTGGAGTAGAGAGACCACTAATGATGTAAACCTAGTATAAGGGAAGGGGGAATGGTGTGACATGTGTAGTAGCGGGATAGCATGGGTGCGGGCGGGGGGAGCAGACTATTTGGAAGAGACATCAAGTGTGTTGGGGAGAGGGGTGTGAGAGTGAGCGAGAGAGAGAGAGCTAGCGATGGAGAGAGAGAGAGAGGAAGATATGGGTCATTTGTGTCCATAAATGGCGTATAGATAGGGAGACAATGTTGATGTTGTTCCAAATTGGCCTATGTACGGAGATGCAAGGGAAGCGAGTCATCGTGTGTGTGTGTGATATGGACTTCATGAGAGATCTAGAATAGATGGTGTAGAGAACAATGTGCGAGATTGAGAATGATGATACATTAGGGAGCTATGGAAAGAGTCACGACATATATGTATACTGGGAAGGAGCTAGGGTGGGTCCGCATGTGGGAGAGATAGAAAGAGGAGAGTGGTGCACAAGGAGACAAAGTGTGCTTGTTTGCAGTGGGGGTGGTGTGTGAAGTGAGTGTGCGAGAACCACATAACTAGGGAGATAGGCGTTTGGGGGCGAGATTTTGTGTGTATGGGAAAGATACACTCTACATAGTGTGTGTGCTTGGGAAAGAGAGATGCCGGGAGACCTAGAGAGTGGAGGAAGAGATGTGTGCATGTCCGAGAGACAAAGTGGTAGAGACCTATATTGGGGTCCGGACTTTAGAAGAGAGAGGAGTGTTAATGTGCTCGTGTGTTCATGTCTGGGGGAGAGAACGACTTTTGTGTGGGGGGGACGGCAGGGGGGGTGGCTTCAGATAAAGAGTGAGGTGTCTATATTTGAGGGACTTTAGCGTAATTGAGATATATATGGTCAATAATGTGTGCACTCATGGTTGATCAATTTGTTTCACAGTTTGGACTATGAGATAACGATACTTTTGAACATGCGTGATATACCTTGATGTACCAGAATTACAAACCTAAGATTGGAATTTTGGAATTTGACTCCATCATTAGCTTTTGTAATTCATTTAAACGGAGGTACATTTTTTAAGTCGAGATTTTGTGATTTCAAATTCATATATCAAACCTAGAAATATACACATGCATGCATGTTCAAACTTTATAATCATCCACTTTATTCATACACATACACATTTTTTCTTTTGTCATCATATTTAGGATAAACAGATTTGGAATTTCATTTAAATTGGACCGTATGATGGTATTTGCTTGTACTATGTCAATGATCCATATTTGAATTGAATGGACAATCTAAGTTTCAAGTTGGAGACATTGATTTTCAAAACTTGCACTTCTTTTTTGCATGCAAAACAAACAAATTCTCGGCCATAATATCATAGTCGTCCGTACAAGAGCAGAATATAATTTCAGGCGCCAAAAGCTTTGAAACTTCCCATTCACATCGAAATATCTCGCGCCCAAAAGTTTAGCCCTGTGATATTCCTGTTTTACCCCTGCCACATGAACGGAAAAAGGCTGCTTTGGTAACTCCATTGTTTTCCCCTCTTTGCCCCCAACATTCTTCCCCAGAGCCCCTCCCCTTCCCCTCCCCAACCCCCCCATCAACGGCAAGCCGCCGAATCTAGTCCTCCACCGCAGTAGTGGACCTCACACCCTGCCGGATCTACCTTCCGCACCTTGGAACCGCCAACTACCAACTCACCACTTCACCCGAGCCGCTTCAGCGACTGGCTTGTCCACCGCTCCAGATCTCCTTGACCGCCATCATGGTCCACCGCACCGGATCTGCTTAACCGGCGCCCTCGTCCACCATAGTTTAGGCCCTTCACTGAGCCCCTCGTCTGCCCCATCGCTGGCCCTTCATACAAGCCCTCGTCCGCTGCAACAAATCCGCCTCACCGAAAGCATTGTACAATGCGCCCGCCGAAGCCTTCATCCACTGCACCGGGCCCGCTCCACGGACACCATATTCAACTCCACCGGCCCTGCTTTACCGACGTCACAGCCCCATCAGGTTATTTCGATTTGTACTCCTTCGGTTTTTCTCTTTATTGTGCAACTGTTCACTTACCACAGATGAGCTTTCTTGTATGTCGATAGGCGCCGCAACCATAGCACCGGAGCCACTTCAGCGACAATGACAGTCAGCTCAAACTCAACCGCAACAGGAGCACCATCGAGGATCCTTAGCTATCAAGTATGACAACGATACCCATACGCCGCCGAGAATCAGGTACTATTATCCAACGACCGGCACCTACATTCACTTTCTTAGCATAAGCACCGCGCCTTTGAATTTCTTCAGGGCATCATTCAATTTTTCATGAGACGTGTTATTCTGCTTGCACCCGTAGGGCCATACTTCTGGCAGTGAACATGTTACATGTGCTAAATTACATACCAGTGCACATATAGTTAATATGCTTTAGTTTTGTCCTAAGTATTATTGTACTTCCTAGATATCACTGCCTACTATTTTACTTCTTGCATGCTATATCTATGATAATGGTGGTGTTCTGATGCCACCCTTGGTTCCATCAGACTGCTTCATGTTCTCTATGCTTAATTACACATTAGCAAACTAGCATGTGGTTCCACTGCTTTTTGTTCATTTTACCCTACATTTTTTGATGCTAGCTATTACATGACTGCTCCGAGCCTCTGTTCATTACTTCTTTGTGTGTTCTTGATCTTCCCAAGTTGCATGACTAATTTGATGCTTCTATTAATTATGGAGCTGCCAACCCCATCAAGCAAAATATTTGTTCTTTTGGGGTTGGCACCTCGAACAAGCATAAAAATAGAGTGAAGTAGATATATTGTCGTGTATGCACACACCCTTCTTTCATTAGTTTAGATGAACCATTGATGATCAATTCGGACCAGTGCATGCAATTAAAATTAATTTTACCTAAATAGAGGGTGCAGAATAAACTACAACAATTAGATTTGCAACCACGGGATGCTGACGATATCTTCAAAGAACATAGCAACAGCAGCGAGGCTTCACAGCAACATATGATAAGCTAGTGTGTTTTAGTACATGTGAAATGTAATGCGAGTGGGCTGCTTTCTTGGCTTGTGCCCTCAACCTGTAATCCTACAGAATTACAAATAGTTCAGTTGTCTGCTTTGCTATATTACTTGATTCGAATGCTTGTTTGTTACTTGTTATGCTATACCTGAGTTGGTCAATATGTTAGCAGTGTCTGCTGTACTATCGTAAAGAAATGCATGCCTAGTTCATTTGAGTCCTTAACTTTTCCTCTGAACTTCATCATAAGACTGTCTTCGTAGTTTATATGAGGCCACACTATTAAGTGCTTTCTCATATTATTTCAACTGCTTAGATGCCTTGGCAACTTAAATATAGTGGTGGTACACTCCCTTTCAACTAGGGATGTCAACTGGGTCCTATTTAATCCCGATTAAAGTCCACTAGTGGTATGATAGTTCAAAAGAGTTTTCGTTTTTTGAGGAAAATGAACTAGGGAGCTAGCAAAAACTAACTAGATGGGACTAGCGGATGTCGTTTATTTGCCACTTACATCCCTAGTTTCATCTTACCATTTTTTCGGCTGATGCTGCTTCGAACCATTTAAATATAGCTTGCCATGCTTGGCAATAATTCGTATGTCGTTTACCATGTAAGCTTACTACCTGGATCATGCGACAACTATCTCTTACTTATGTCCAGCGGAAACCTTTCAAGATGATGTTCACACTAGGACACAATGTACAACCCCAGAATCTATTTGTGGAAGCAGTGCACCATCCATGTTACCAGATGGTAGTAGTTCAGAGGCAACACTACCAAAGAGTAGTCTGAGCATAGATATTATAGTTCTGGAGGCTCTACTAGAGGCAGAAAGAGATGGTGTGGCTACCATGAATGAGGTAATCTTTATCTTGAGGCTGGAAATTATGCAATTAGCGGCATGCATTATGTAAGCAACCCAAGAATTGGAGGAAGTAAGAATGTTGCATTTGAAGATGGAGGAGGTCCTGATGTTTCTGCTATCTGAAGCCCAGGGTAATCCCGGTTCTTCTTTAGATACTAGTTGAAATTGTCATTAGATTATTGTACTTGCATGTTGTGTCATGTCTCTGAATGGATTATGTTGTAAGACCCCCTATGTTATCCATGTGTTTTAATGATCCGAATTTTTTAGGCCAGGTAATCCTTAGTACTTGTATGATTGACATAAAGTGAACTGTTTTTCGTGTGAGCATATTGTATTGCATGAAATAACTGTTTGACTCAAAGTGTATCCAACCTATTGAATTCGAAGATCAAGGCATTTCTAAATCATAATCATATATAAAGTTGGAATAAATCTTTGTTGTGGTTTTGAAGAAATAAATAACAAAACATAGAATTATCTACGGATATTCGTAATCGAATACAAATTGGATTTGAATTTAGTTGTCAGGGCCCAGGGCAAACGTGAATGCTAATTCTCCCAAGTTTTGAACGAAGCGGCTAAACACCCACTATAATTTGTGGGCTCCCTGAAGCAAGTGTTTGCGAGATGGAAATTACTGTCTACCCCTGACACTTGACATCCTTATCGACTGGATTTACACTGCTGTCGATAGGGGTAGACTAGTAACTTCAATCAAACGTGACACGACAGCCTCTGAGCCCATTCAGACACGGTGGCACCAAACCTGGGCAGCAAAACACATTTGATTCAAGTTCGTCTTAAAGACACGTGTCTCTCCCTCCATTTCCCGATTCATACACGATGGGCGGCAAAACAAACTATCCTCATCCAAAATTGATGTAGGCTAATATTTTAAATAGGGGTAGATGTGTAACTTCCCTCAGACGTGACACAACCGCCCTACCTGTCAGCCCCGTTCATACACCGTGGGCGCCAACCGTGGGCGGCAAAACACCCTTTTCTCTCCCGATATTGTTACCGGCAAATATTTGGGAGATGCGAGATTACCGTCCTATCCCCAATGGACGTGATGTCCAAAATTTTAAACGAGGGATAAGTTCGTAACTTTCCCACATTCCAGAGAAGCGCGTCCCAAAGTTTGAGATCCCCCTCCCCCTCCATTTCCCCATTCATACACCGTCGGCGCCACGACAACCTCCCCACTCGGCCAGCCTCCTCCGTCTGCCACTCCATCCTCCACCTTGCCAGAACCGCTACCCCTACCCCGTCGTCCACTGCAAGAGATGGACATCTCTCATCCACGGTGCTGGACCAGGATCCTTTCATCATGTCCTCTCTCTTCATTGGCGCCGTCGTCCACCTTGCCGTTGCCGATCCTACATCCACCTCGTCCACGGCAACTGGATTTATCCCTTGACACGGCCGTCTACCGTCTAAAGTCTTCTTCCCCGCCACCGACAGCCATCACACCCGCATCACCCTCAATGTATCAGTAGAGGCCTACACGGCGTTGCAAGAGAGGTGGTACTCTTCCATATGTGCTTAAATTATTGATCTCACCCAGAAAATAGATCGTAATTTGTTTACTGTACTTTTCTTGTTTGTACCAAATTGTAGTGGCTAGTTGAAAGAAAACATTGGTTGCGAAGTAGCTTTGTCCGGTTTGCACCTTCAGATCCGCCATGGCACGAGCACTATACTCGTAAATCTTATGGTCCCCCCCCTTTATATTCACTACCATCATCGTAGGTGCTTCGTGTCATGCTAGCACTGCTCCTCAAGACCTCAACCCAAAGCTTACGTGTTGAAATATGAATCTGATATGATGCTCATATCACTAAAACAGAGAACGTTTAATTGGTCACCTAATGTTGCCATATTCATTTCGAAAAGCATCTGCGCCACCCACTGGTCCAGCTAGTTCCATTTTCCTAATTTTAGTCTTGATGCTTAGGGTTTTCCCCTTTTATCTACTCTACTATGATCTGTGTGGGTGCTTTCTGTCGTACTAGTATTACTCCACCCTTCAAGCTAAACAACACAACACTCGAAATTCCAAAGCTTAGTTGTTTAAATATGATTGTGATATGATACTGATATTAGTTAACAGACATATTTAATTGGTTAGCTAAAGGTCCCACTTGAGTTTCCAAATGCATGTCGCGACATATAGAGAGACAGCATAATTGCATTTCTTTGTCACTTGTTGACTATACTTTCTTGTCCATACCAAATCTTAGTTGTTATTTCAAAGCAAACATGGGTTGCTAACTACCCTTTGCGCGGTTTGCAGCTTCAGATCTGCCATCCCACTGCCACGGTCAACACTATACTCATCATGCTTACGGTTTCCCCATTTTATGATGACCACGACCAGCCTACGTGGTTCGTGTCGTAATAGCACTGCTCCACCCATCGAGCTAAACAAGCTTAGTTGTACAAATTCAAATCCTATATTATGCTGATATTAGTAAAACTGAGAGATGTTTAATTTCTCCGCTAAATGTTCCTACTTTAGTTTCTAAATGCATGTGAGCCACATATGGAGAGACCGGAAGGAATAGTATTTCTCTGTGCATTCCGGTTCATCATGGGTGGCCAACCGACATTGTATTGAAAGACTTGTAATATCTTCAATCTGCTTGCTCTTCTGCTCTTCTTTAAGATGATCCTCTTCTCTTGCGGTCGTCTGGTCAGGTCGAGTTGTTCTCCCTTAGTATATTTTGAATTTGTCAGGTCAAGTCGACTTGTTCTTCTTTACTATATGTTGAAGCTGTCATCTGCGAAGTGTCATCACTTCCGGAGCTCTCATATTTTGAGTAGTAGGTCACATTATATTAATGCACACACCAAATTATAGCATGCATGGCATCTCTTAAAAGAATTGCAGAGATAGCACAAAGGGGTTTACAGGGAGGCAGTATTGGATTAGAATCACTTCTGCATTATAGAGATAATCTCACTTGTTTTTATGTTTTCATGCATGTCAGATATTGAACATTATCAAAATGAATATGAGAATGGGCACACGAGAGGAATATTGCGGAACAATCCACTGGCTAACAAACTTGGCATGGTGGAGGATGGCCTATCTTATTCACCCATCAAGGTGCTTGCTCTAACTTGGCAAGGTCGTATTGGTCGCACATATTTTGCATCTGACCTCTTGCATTACTTCTACTTTGTTACACCATCTGTTTAGTTTAAGCATCATATATGAGTATATGCCATACCTATCCATTTTCTGTACTTATTCCTTGTGTCGTCATACTATGTTTTTCCAGTCAAATGTTGTTCTTTCATAATAGATGTCCAAAAGGAAGAGGGTGAGTGCAGATCCTCAAGGAGTACAAACTAGGTATTTGGAAAAGGTAGTGATACCTGTTAAATCAGATAGATGTGCAGCCACAGAAAACATAGGCCCAACTGTACCACACTTTACCCCTACTCTAGTGGCCAAACCCCTATTAGAACTGCTGAGAGCCCAGCGTCAGGTACTGTCTATGATATCAATTCAAAATTTGAACTCCTAAATTTCTGCATGTGCCTTACCTTCTCTCTTGTATGAAAACTAATTTCAGATGAATCTCCTTGCTCAAAGGATCATACGATCTCACACCAATATTGGGCTCTGCATTGCTCTTCTTAGTACTTCTCGCCCTTTTTCCTTGTAACGTT
The DNA here is from genome assembly GCF_018294505.1 of Triticum aestivum. Classification (NCBI taxonomy): domain Eukaryota; kingdom Viridiplantae; phylum Streptophyta; class Magnoliopsida; order Poales; family Poaceae; genus Triticum; species Triticum aestivum. The sequence continues at coordinate 218,800,853 of NC_057798.1, read as the reverse complement.
GTACTTAATTAATTGCTATTTGATTATGTATCATCGGTCTGCACCTGCGCTTCATTATCCTCTGTTTCTTCCAATATTATTTGATCTATATTTACTCTTTGCAAAATGTAGAATAATGGCAACGCTTATAAAGAATTTTCTTTGGGGAATTTATTGAATTATCCTTCCATCAACATGGAGAAGGGCTTTGTCCAGCCTGTGTTAACATGTAATGTAAGTTCATCCTTCTCAAGCATTCAAACTTTGTTCTAGTATAGATTTGGATAGGCATCATTTCCTCCACTGTTGTTTACTTTGCTGTTTACATTTGATTGGATGTTTGCAACAACTAACAGTTTTAAATTGTAGTTGTAAAAACATGTTCCTTATGCAAAACAGATCCATTTATTTTCTTATATAATTGTGAAACTTGTTACGTGTCTCCTTGTTTCTCTTTCAGAGTCGTATCTCTTATGCCAGGCAGAGCTTTAGGGAAGATAGTGAGCCAAACCATCTTGAGGACAGCGAGATGACCCCAAGGTCCTGTCTTGACGAAGACAGTGAGTTGAAGCTACTCACCAGCAGGTGTGAGACAACCTCTGTGCAGTCGCTGCCTCAATCAGTTCGACTTCTTCAGTCTCAACTTAAAGCGGAAAGGCTTGCTTCAGCTCAGCCCCGACTTGAAGTCAAAGATCTAGGTGATGTTTGGTTTGTGACTAACTTTGCCAAAGATTGCCACACCTAAGGTTAGGCAACTTTGACCAACTTAGATGAGTGTTTGGTTCAATCCACACCTTAGGCAAGCTACACTTGGGCCCCACATGGCATACCCACAAAAAGTGTGGTAAGATTCCCTTAGGCTTGCCAACTTGTGGCTCTCATTTTGATGAACTAACCTTAGGCAAGCTTGGCAAAAATGTGTGGCAAAGTGTGGCAATGCTAGTCCTAGAACCAAACAGCCCCGTAATGAAGATATCAGAGGACTGCCTTGCGCACTATCATGCCATATAGCTAGGGATGAAGCATCTATCGTTGTCACAACTGAGGTCTAATCAGCTTGTTCGGCTGTTTGTGGGGCCAGGCCTGGCCAGGCCTAGTGCCTTCTGAAGTGCTCTCGATTTTGTATATTCTTTTGTGGCGCATTTATTTGCACTGGTGGCGAACTTTGATGCCTAGTGGATGTAATATGTGTAATAGCCGTGATAGCCTAGCGTAAGTTGCTTGCTTATTTATTCCTTGTTGTATTGTTTATTTGTTTGCTTGTAGTCAGTGAAGTTCTTTTCCCGCGGTTTGCTAGTGGCCGCAATAACCTATTTTTAAAACTAGGCCACAATAACCATGGGCTACATATTTACTGTAGTGACACTGGGCCTCCTATGGGCCGTAGAAACAATGGGCCTTCTACGGGCCGTAGAAACAATGGGCCTTCTACGGGCTGTAGACACAATGGGCCTTCTACGGGCCGTAGACACAAGGGGCCTTCTACGGACCGTATCATCAACGGGCCTTATATGGGTCGTATGATCGATTGGCCAAACATGGGCCAATAACAGACTGCATTATGGTCGTAAACGGGGTAGAGTTGGAATTGTCCGTTCATGGGCCGACCATAACGGGCCGTCGTTAGTAGGCCATATTTGATGACGCTATGAAAATGGCCCAACGTATTAACGGGCCGACTGTAACCACGGGCTGAATTTGCCCACAAGCAGAAAATGACAATAACGGGTCGTAAGTAACCGAATACTGGAAATGAGCCCAAGAATAAATGGACCCTGAGAAGCCCGAAAGAAAACATGGGCTGCAAACTGCCCAATGGAATAATGGGCCGTTAATGGGTATAAAGTGATACACTGTTCATTACGGGCCAGTTTCACCACGGGTCGTTAATGGGCCAAGAGTTACAAAGGGCCTCATATGGGCCAAAAGACGTTATGGGCCATACATGGGCCGGAAGTTAAAATGGGCTGGAACCATATTGGACGGCCCAGATGACGCTACTGGGCCTAATTCAGATAGGTCGTAACGGGCCCTGGGATAGCGGTTTGTAAATGGGCTATATGCGAACAGGTCATTAACAGGCTTTCCGTGGGCCGGCCCGCCACCTTTTGACCAAGTCAAACGGGCCGGCCTTTTGATACGTCTCCGTCGTATCTATAATTTTTGATTGTTCCATGCCAATATTCTTCAACTTTTATATACTTTTGGCAACTTTTTAGGACTAACATATTGATCCAGTGCCCAGTGCCAGTTCCTGTCTGTTGCATGTTATTTGTTTCGCAGAAACCCAATATCAAACGGAGTCCAAACGGGATAAAAACGGACGGAGATTTTTTTTGGAATATTTATGATTTTTGGGAAGTAAAATCAACGCGAAACAGTGTCCGGGGTGGCCACGAGACAGGGGGCCGCGCCCCAGGAAGGCAGGTGCACCCTGGGATCTCGTAGGCCACCCGTAAGGCAGTTGACGCTCTTCTTTTGGTGCAAGAAAGTAATTTTATGAAAAAGATCTGGGCGAAAGATTCACCCCAATCGAAGTTACGGATCTACAGATATAAAGGAAACGGTGAAGGGGTAGAATCAGAGAACGCAGAAACAGAGAGATAGATCCAATCTCAGAGGGGCTCTCGCCCCTCCCACGCCATGGGAGCCAAGGACCAGAGGGCAAACCCTTCTCCCATCTAGGGAGAAGGTCAAGGAAGAAGAAGAAGGGGGGCTCTCTCCCCCTTGCTTCCGGTGGCGCCGGAGCACTGCCGGGGGTCATCATCATCACTGCGATCTTCACCAACACCTCCGCCATCTTCACCAACATCTCCATCACCTTCCCCCATCTATATCTAGCGGTCCACTCTCCCGCAACCTGCTGTACCCTCTACTTGAACATGGTGCTTTATGCTTCATATTATTATCCAATGATGTGTTGCCATCCTATGATGTCTGAGTAGATTTCTGTTATCCTATCGGTGATTGATGAATTGCTATGATTGGTTTGAGTTGCATGTTTTATTATTGGTGTTGTCCTATTATGCCCTCTGTGTCGCGCAAGCGTGAGGGATTCCCGCTGTAGGGTTTGCAATATGTTTATGATTTGCTTATGGTGGGTTGCGTGAGTGATTGAGACACAAACCCGAGTAAGTAGGTTGTTTGCGTATGGGATAAAAGGGGACTTGATGCTTAATGCTATGGTTGGGTTTTACCTTAATGAATCTTTAGTAGTTGCGGATGCTTGCTAGAGTTCCAATCATAAGTGCATATGATCCAAGTAGAGAAAGTATGTTAGCTTATGCCTCTCCCTCAAATAGAATTGCAATAGTGATTACCGGTCTAGTAACATAGTCAATTGCTTAGGGACAATTCCACAACTCCTACCACCACTTTTCCACACTCGCTATATTTACTTTCTTGCATCTTTATCTAAATAGCCCCTAGTTTATGTTTACGTGTTCTTTATTATCTTGCAAACCTATCCTATCACTCCTACAAAGTACTTCTAGTTTCATACTTGTTCTAGGTAAAGCGAACGTCAAGCGTGCGTAGAGTCGTATCAGTGGCCGATAGGACTTGAGAGAGTATTTGTTCTACCTTTAGCTCCTCGTTGGGTTCGACACTCTTACTTATCAAAAGAGGCTACAACTATCCCGTATACTTGCGGGTTATCAAGACCTTTTTCTGGCACCGTTGCCGGGGAGTCATAGCGTGGGGTGAATATTCTTATGTGTGCTTGTTTGCTTTATCACTAAGTAATTTTTATTTGTTGTTCTTAGTTGTTCTCTATCTTTAGTTATGGATATGGAACACAAAATACCAAAAAAATTAGGTGTACTTGCTACATATGGAGATGGGGAACCTCCTAAAACCCTCGATGCTCATTATGTTCAAGATATTATGTACTACTTTGATAATCCTGAGAAAACCCAACTCAATTATGTTATGGGAGTAACGTTGGATCAACGTGAATACTTTAGGGATTATCGGTTGACACAAAAAGGGAAACTATTATGGGATCAAATTCAATTATTGAAGTGGTATGCTAGGCAACTATGCTTGATGCATGATTATACTTGCAGCTCTAGGATGAAGTCTCCACACCTTCCCTTTTCATGCAAATTCAATGATAATGAAACCTTAGCTTCTTATGCTAATGGTATCTTTGATTACTATGATGTGGAACAAAAGAAGAATTTGTTGCTTTTATGGGTGCTTATGAGGTTGAATCTATGTTTAAAGCGTTTGATGATTTTGATGATTCAGTTCATAGACCAGAAAATCTTGCTATACTTAGATATTGCTATGAAAATTATGAATACAATTACAATATTAATGCATTTATTGAGAAAGTCTCCATTGTCCAAGAAGAGACTAATATTTTGCAGGAAGCTATGGAAGAAGAAATTGATGAAACAGTGAGCTCATTGGATGAAAAAGATGACGAGGAGAGCGAAGAACAAAAGGAGGAAGAGCGGATTAGCCACCCGTGCCCACCTTCTAATGAGAGTAGCCCTCCAACTCATACATTATTTAATTCCCCTTCGTGCTTAGCGAAGGATGATTGCTATGATGATTGCTATGATCCCTTGAATTTGTTTGAAATATCCCTTTTTGATGATGCTTGCTATGCTTGTGGCCAAGATGCCAATATGAATTATGCTTATGGAGATGAACTTGCTATAGTTCCTTATGTTAAACATGAAATTGTTGCTATTGCACCCACGCATGATAGTCCTATTATCTTTTTGAATTCTCCAAACTACACTATATCGAACAAGTTTGTGCTTATTAAGGATTATATTGATGGGTTGCCTTTTACCATTGCACATGATGATTTTGATGAATGTAATATGCATGTGCTTGCTGCTCCTACTTGCAATTATTATGAGAGAGGAACTATTTCTCCACCTCTCTATGTTTCCCATACTATGAAATTGCAAGAAACTGCTTATACTATGCATTGGCCTTTACTATGTGTGCATGAATTGTTCTTTTATGACATGCCGATGCATAGGAAGAGAGTTAGACTTCGTTGTTGCATGATATATGTTACTTGTGCTCACTACTAAATTACAAATCATTGTTAATTAAAATTGGCTTTGATATACCTTGGGATCCGGGTGGATTCATTACTTGAGCACTAAATGCCTAGCTTAATGGCTTTAAAGAAAGCGCTGCCAGGGAGACAACCCGGAAGTTTTAGAGGGTCATTTATTTCTGTTGAGTGCTTTCATATAGTTTAAAACAAAAAAATAAAGAGGGGAACCTAAAAACTTTTCAAAAGGAAAGTGAAAGTGAGAAAGACAAGCATTGTTGAAGTGGGAGAGCTCCTTGAACTTTGTTCATGCTCACGGAAACTTTGTGAATCTTGATTACAGAAACTTTTCATCAAAAATAATTATCCCCTTGTATAATTCCATTGTATTATAAAAATAATGTGCTAAGGTTTGCCTTTAGGATGTTTACAATGCTTGTTGGTTTGTACGGTGCAGGACAGAAACTTTGGCTGTAGTGTGCGATTTTACATTTTTAACTGGAACGTCAATTGGTTCTGATTCCTTTTTAACTGTCTTTCTATACAACTTGTTTATTGTTCCTAATTTTGGTAGAATTTTTGGGGTACAGAAGTATGGTGGATGTTCAGATTGCTACAGACTGTTCTGTTTTTGACAGATTCTGTTTTTGATGCATAGTTTGCTTGTTTTGATGAATCTATCAATTTATATTAGTGGATTAAGCCATGGAAAAGTTATACTACAGTAGAAACAATGCAAAAACAAAATATGAATTGGTTTGCAACAGTACTTAGAGTGGTGATTTGCTTTATTATACTAACGGATCTTACCGAGTTTTCTGTTGAAGTTTTGTGTGGATGTAGTGTCTAATCGAGGATGTCTCGATATGAGGAAAAGGAAGAGAGGCAAGAGTTCAAGCTTGGGGATGCCCAAGGCACCCCAAGTAAATATTCAAGGAGACTCAAGCGTCTAAGCTTGGGGATGCCCCGGAAGGCATCCCCTCTTTCTTCAACAAGTATCAGTATGTTTTTGGATTCGTTTCGTTCATGCATTATGTGCAAGTCTTGGAGCGTCTTTTGCATTTAGTTTTCATTTTTCTTTTATGCACCATGCTGGTATGAGATAGTCCTTGGTTGATTTATAGAATGCTCATTGCACTTCACTTATATCTTTTGAGTATGGCTTTATAGAATGCTTCACGTGCTTCACTTATATCATTTGAAGTTTGGATTGCATGTTTCTCTTCACTTAGAAAACCGCCATTTGTAGAATGCTCTTTTGCTTCACTTATATTTATTAGAGCGTGGGCATATCTTTTGTAGAAAGAATTAAACTCTCTTGCTTCACTTATATCTATTTAGAGAGATGATAGGAACTGGTCATTCACATGGTTAGTCATAAAATCCTACATAAACGTGTAGATCGCTGAATATGATATGTTTGATTCCTTGCAATAGTTTTGCGATATAAAGATGGTGATATTAGAGTCATGCTAGTGGGTGGTTGTGGATTGTAGAGACACTTAAGTTGAGGTTTGCAAGCCCCGTAGCATGCATGTATGATATGTATCCAACGTATCTATAATTTTTGATTGCTCCATGCTACTTTATCTACTGTTTTAGGCAATACTGGGCTTTTTTATCCACTATTATATTATTTTTGGAACTAACCTATTAACCGGAGGCCCAGCCCAGATTTGCTGTTTTATGCCTATTTCAGTGTTTCGAGGAAAAGGAATATCAGACGGAGTCAAAACGGAACGAAATCAACTGGAGAAGTTATTTTTGGAAGGAAACCCACCTGATGGACTTGGAACCCACGTCGGAAGATACGGGAGGTGCTCACGAGGGTGGGGGGCGCGCCCTCCCCCCCGGGTGCGCCCCCCTACCTCGTGGGGCCCCTGTAGCTCCACCGATGTTCTCCTTGCACCTATATATACCTACGTACCCTAAAACTTCCAGAAAAGAAGATAGATCGGGAGTTCCGCTGCCACAAGCCTCTGTAGCCACCAAAAACCAATCGGGACCCTGTTCCGGCACCCTGCCGGAGGGGGATCCCATCACCGGAGGCCATCTTCATCATCCCGGCGCTATCCATGACGAGGAGGGAGTAGTTCACCCTCGGGGCTGAGGGTATGTACCAGTAGCTATGTGTTTGATCTCTCTCTCTCGTGTTCTCTCTCGTGTTCCATCTATGGCACGATCTTGATGTATCCCGAGCTTTGCTATTATAGTTGGATCTTATGATGTTTCTCCCCCTCTACTCTCTTGTGATGAATTGAGTTTCCCCTTTGAAGTTATCTTATCGGATTGAGTCTTTTATGAACACTTGATGTATGTCTTCCCGTGATTATCTGTGGTGACAATGGGATATCATGTGCCACTTGATGTATGTTTTGGTGATCAACTTGCGGGTTTTGTGACACTTGGGAACCTATGCATAGGGGTTGGCACGCGTTCTTGACTCTCCGGTAGTAGCTTTGGGGCACTCTTTGAAGTACTTTTATGTTGGTTGGATGAATCTGAGATTGTGTGATGCATATCGTATAATCATGCCCACGGATACTTGAGGTGACAATGGAGTATCTAGGTGACATTAGGGTTTTGGTTGATTTGTATCTTAAGGTGTTATTCTAGTACGAACTCTTTTATAGATCGATCTGAAAGAATAGCTTTGTGGTGGTTTCGTACCCGACCATAATCTCTACGTTTGTTCTCCGCTATTAGTGTCTTTGGAGTGACTCTTTGTTGCATGTTGAGGGCTTGTCATATGTTCTATCTATGTTATTATTGTTGAGAGAACTTACACTAGTGAAAGTATGAACCCTAGGCCTTGTTTCCTACCATTGCAATACCGTTTACGCTCACTTTTACCACTTGTTACCTTGCTGTTTTTATTATTTCAGATTACAAAAACCTATATCTACTATCTATTTTGCACTTGTATCTTCATCTCTTCGCCGAACTAGTGCACCTATACAATTTACCATTGTATTGGGTGTGTTGGGGACACAAGAGACTCTTTGTTATTTGGTTGCAGGGTTGTTTGAGAGAGACCATCTTCATCCTACGCCTCCTACGGATTGATAAACCTTAGGTCATCCACTTGAGGGAAATTTGCTACTGTCCTACAAACCTGTGCACTTGCAGGCCCAACAACGTCTACAAGAAGAAGGTTGTGTAGTAGACATCAAGCTCTTTTCTGGCGCCGTTGCCGGGGAGGCTAGGTAAGTGAAGGTATATCTTTAGATCTTGCAATCGAATCTTTTTGTTTCTTGTTTTAGCACTAGTCTAATTTATAAAAGAAAACTACAAAAAAATGGAGTTGAGTTTGTCTCATACGCTTCACCTTTTTAATATCTTTCGTGAGTATGATGGAAAGGATAATTGTGCTCAAGTGCTAGAAGAAGAAATCTATAGAATGTTTTTATATGATGAGCATGATTGCAATGTTGTTAGTATGAATTCCTTGAATATCCATGATGCTAATGATATGCAAAGCCACAAGCTTGGGGAAGCTATGTTTGATGAAGATGATATTTTTTGTCCCCCAAGCTTTGATGAGCAAATTTACTATGATGAAAGCATGCCTCCTATTTATGATGATTATTGTGATGATACGTATGCTATAAAGAAGAAGTTTGCTTATGTGGAGAGTAGAAAATTTTCTATGCTTGTAGATCATGAAAAGAATGCTTTAGGTGCTGGTTATATTGTTGAATTCATTCATGATGCTACTGAAAATTATTATGAGGGAGGAACATATGCTTGTAGGAATTGCAATAATGTCAAGTTTCCTCTCTATGTGCTTAAATTCTTGAAGTTATGCTTGTTGTGCCATCCTATGCTAGTTGATTATTGTTCCCATAAGTTGTTTGCTCACAAAATCCCTATGCATAGGAAGTGGGTTAGGCTTAAATGTGCTAGTCATATGCTTCATGATGCTCTCTTTATGTTTCAATTCTTATTTTTTATGTGAGCATCATTGTCATCATCATGCCTAGCTAAAAGGCATTAAAGAAAAGCGCTTGTTGGGAGACAACCCAATATTTATCCTTACTGTTTTTTTGTGTCTACATGATTATGCTACTGTAGTGATCATGTTTTGTAGCTTTTGTTTCAATAAAGTGCCAAGTAGAACCTTTGGGAAGACTTGGGTGAAGTTTATGTGATCTTGCTGTGAAAAACAGAAACTTTAGCGCTCACGAGATTAGCTGCCATTTTTTAATGGAGAGTGCTTTTAGGTTGATTCTTTTTGCAGATGATTAATAGACAAATTTCTCAGGTCCATAAATTTATTTCATAATTTTTGGGGTTCCATAAGTATACGTTTTATACAGATTACTACAGACTGTTCTGTTTTTGACAGATTCTGTTTTCTATGTGTTGTTTGCTTATTTTGATGCATCTATGAGTAGTATCGGAGGGTATGAACCATAGATAAGTTGGAGTACAGTAGATATTACACCAATATGAATTTATAATGAGTTCATTACAGTACCTAAGTGGTGGTTTTATTTTTACTAACGGAGCTTACGAGTTTTGTTTTGAGTTTTGTGTGGTTGAAGTTTTCAAGTTTTGGGTAAGGATTCGATGGACTATGGAATAAGGAGTGGCAAGAGCATAAGCTTGGGGATGCCCAAGTCACCCCAAGGTAATATTCAAGGACAACCAAGCAACTAAGCTTGGGGATGCCCCGGAAGGCATCCCCTCTTTCGTCTTCGTTCATCGGTAACTTTACTTGGAGCTATATTTTTATTCACCACATGATATGTGTTTTGCTTGGAGCGTCATTTTATTTTGTTAGTTTTTGCTTTCTGTTAGTTAGAATAATGTTTTGCATCTTTAGTTTCAATAAAAAAGTCAAGGATAGCCTTTGCCATGCTTATTTTGCTAGTTTGCATGTTGCTGTTTGAAAACAGAAAGTTTACCGCTGTTGCAAAAATTCCCTAGAAAAGTCAGAGCATGGTCTAACGTTGAATCTTTTTGCATATTGAGCTCTGATAAATTTATTACAGTGGGAATTTTAGTTCATAATTTTTGGAGTCAGGGAAGTATTGATACTCTTGCATTCTTTACAGACTGTACTGTTTTGGCAGATTGCTGTTATGGTTGCATTGTTTGCATATGTTTGCTTGTTTAATGATTCTATTTGAGGATAGGAGTATTAAATATGCAGAGGCATTTAGTATGCAATGTTGAATAATAATTTAAGTGATTTGTTACAGTAGAAATGATAAGGTTTTGCATTGGTTTATACTAACCTATCTCACGAGTTCTTGTTAAGTTTGTTGTGAATGAAGCTTTTGATAAAAAGAGAAACCATGATATGAGAGGAATTAAGGAGACACAAAAGTTCAAGCTTGGGGATGCCCAAGGCACCCCAAGATAATATTTCAAGAAGTCTCAAGCATCTAAGCTTGGGGATGCCCCGGTAGGCATCCCACCTTTCTTCTTCAACAACTATCGGTTAGTATCGGTTGAGCCTAAGTTTTTGCTTCTTCACATGAGTTGTGCTATCCTTGCATTGTAGTTTTCTTTAGCTCTGCTTGCTGTTTGAATAAAGTATCAAGATCTGAATTTCTTTAATGAGAGAGAGCCTTACACAAATTAGAATTTGCTAGAATACTCTATGTGCTTCACTTATATCTTTTGAGCTTGATAGTTTTGCTCATAATGCTTCACTTATATCTTTTGAGCGTGAAATTTTTTGCTCTAGTGCTTAACTTAGATCTTTTAGAGCATGGTGGTAGTTTTATTTTGAAGAAATAGATGAACTCTCATGCTTCACTTAGATTACTTTGAGAGTCATTAATAGCATGGTAATTTGCTTAATGTTAATATACTTGGTATTCAAGATATGTGAAACTTTCTTTTGAGTGCGTTGAATACTAAGATAAGTTTGATGCTTGATAATTGTTTTGAGATATGGAGGTGATAATATCAAAGTCATGCTAGTTGGGTGATTATGAATTTAAAGAATGCTCGTGCTGAAGTTTGCAAGTCTCGTAGCATGCATGTATGGTTAAAGTTGTGTGACAAATTTGAAACATGAAGTGTACCTGGCTTGTGCATCCTTATGAGTGGCGGTCGGGGACGAGCGATGGTCTTTTCCTACCAATCTATCCCCCTAGGAGCATGCGCGTAGTATTTGATTTTTGATGACTTCTAAATTTTTGCAATAAGTATATGAGTTCTTTTGACTAATGTTGAGTCCATGGACTATACGCACTCTCACCTTTCCGCCATTGCTAGCCTCTTCGGTACCGTGCATTGCTCTTTCTCACCTTGAGAGTTGGTGCAAACTTCGCCGGTGCATCCAAACCCCGTGATACGATACGCTCTATCGCACATAAACCTCCTTATATCTTCCTCAAAACAGCCACCATACCTACCTATTATGGCATTTCCATAGCCATTCCGAGATATATTGCCATGCAACTTCCATCATCATCATCATGACATACATTACTTTTGTCATATTGCCATTGCATGATCATGTAGTTGACATCGTATTTGTGGCAAAGCCACCATGCATTATTTTTCATACATGTCACTCTTGATTCATTGCACCATCCCGGTACACCACCGGAGGCATTCATATAGAGTCATATCTTGTTCTAAGTTTCGAGTTGTAATTCATATGTTGTAATGAAAGTGTGATGATCATCATTATTAGAGCATTGCCCAAATAAAAAAAAGGCCAAAAAAGGCCCAAAAAAAGAGAAAGGCCAAAAAAAGGCCCAAAAAAAGAAAATGAAAAAAGAAAAGAAAAGAAAAGGGCAATGCTACTATCTCTTTTTCCACACTTGTGCTTCAAAGTAGCACCTTGTTCTTCATGTAGTGAGTCTCATATATTGTGCTTCAAAGTAGCACCTTGTTCCTCATGTAGAGAGTCTCATGTGTTATCACTTTCATATACTAGTGGGAATTTTTCATTATAGAACTTGGCTTGTATATTCCTACGATGGGCTTCCTCAAATGCCCTAGGTCTTCGTGAGCAAGCAAGTTGGATGCACACCCACTAGTTTTTTCTTTTGTTGAGCATTCATAGCTCTAGTGCATCTGTTGCATGGCAATCCCTACTCCTCATGTTGACATCAATTGATGGGCATCTCCACAACCCGTTGATTAGCCTCGTCAACGTGAGACTTTCTCCTTTTTTGTCTTCTCCACACAATCCCCATCATCATATTCTATTCCACCCATAGTGTTATATCCATGGCTCACGCTCATGTATTGCGTGAAGGTTGAAAAAGTTTGAGATAAATTAAGTATGAAACAATTGCTTGGCTTGTCATCGGGGGTATAGAAGTTGGGAACATCTTTGTGTGACGAAAATGAAGCATAGCCTAACTATATGATTTTGTAGGGATGAACTTTCTTTTGCCATGTTATTTTGAGAAGACATGATTGCTTTGATTAGTATGCTTGAAGTATTATTATTTTTGTGTCAATATGAACTTTTGTCTTGAATCTTTCGGATCTGAATATTCATATCACAATTAAGAAGATTTACATTGAAATTATGCCAAAGTATCACTCCGCATCAAAAATTCTTTTTTATCATTTACCTACTCGAGGACGAGCAGGAATTAAGCTTGGGGATGCTTGATACGTCTCCAACGTATCTATAATTTTTGATTGCTCCATGCTACTTTATCTACTGTTTTAGGCAATATTGGGCTTTATTATCCACTTTTATATTATTTTTGGGACTAACCTATTAACCGGAGGCCCAGCCCAGATTTGCTGTTTTATGCCTATTTCAGTGTTTCGAGGAAAAGGAATATCAGACGGAGTCAAAACGGAACGAAATCAACTGGAGAAGTTATTTTTGGAAGGAAACCCACCTGATGGACTTGGACCCCACGTCAGAAGATACGGGAGGTGCTCATGAGGGTGGGGGCGCGCCCTCCCCCTGGGCGCGCCCCTGCCTCGTGGGGCCCCCGTAGCTCCACCGACGTTCTTCCTGCACCCATATATACCTACGTACCCTAAAACTTCCAGAACAGAAGATAGATCGGGAGTTCCGCCGCCGCAAGCCTCTGTAGCCACCAAAAACCAATCGGGACCCTATTCCGGCACCCTGCCGGAGGGGGATCCCATCACCGGAGGCCATCTTCATCATCCCGACGCTATCCATGACGAGGAGGGAGTAGTTCACCCTCGGGGTTGAGGGTATGTACCAGTAGCTATGTATTTGATCTCTCTCTCTCTCTCGTGTTCTCTCTCGTGTTCCTCTATGGCACGATCTTGATGTATCCCGAGCTTTGCTATTGTAGTTGGATCTTATGATGTTTCTCCCCCTCTACTCTCTTGTGATGAATTGAGTTTCCCCTTTGAAGTTATTTTATCGGATTGAGTCTTTTATGAACACTTGATGTATGTCTTGCCGTGATTATCTGTGGTGACAATGGGATATCATGTGCCACTTGATGTATGTTTTGGTGATCAACTTGCGGGTTTCGTGACACTTGGGAACCTATGCATAGGGGTTGGCACATGTTCTTGACTCTCTGGTAGTAGCTTTGGGGCAGTCTTTGAAGTACTTTTATGTTGGTTGGATGAATCTGAGATTGTGTGATGCATATCGTATAATCATGCCCACGGATACTTGAGGTGACAATGGAGTATCTAGGTGACATTAGGGTTTTGGTTGATTTGTATCTTAAGGTGTTATTCTAGTACGAACTCTTTTATAGATCGATCCGAAAGAATAGCTTTGTGGTGGTTTCGTACCCGACCATAATCTCTACATTTGTTCTCCGCTATTAGTGGCTTTGGAGTGACTCTTTGTCGCATGTTGAGGGCTTGTCATATGTTCTATCTATGTTATTATTGTTGAGAGAACTTACACTAGTGAAAGTATGAACCCTAGGCCTTGTTTCCTACCATTGCAATACCGTTTACGCTCACTTTTACCACTTGTTACCTTGCTGTTTTTATAATTTCAGATTACAAAAACCCATATCTACTATCTATTTTGCACTTGTATCTTCATCTCTTCGCTGAACTAGTGCACCTATACAATTTGCCATTGTATTGGGTGTGTTGGGGACACAAGAGACTCTTTGTTATTTGGTTGTAGGGTTTCTTGAGAGAGACCATCTTCATCCTATGCCTCCTACGGATTGATAAACCTTAGGTCATCCACTTGAGGGAAATTTTCTACTGTCCTACAAACCTTTGCACTTTCAGGCCCAACAACGTCTACAAGAAGAAGGTTGTGTAGTAGACATCAACATATGGTAACCGTTGTGTGACAAATTTGAAGCATGGGGTGTTTCTTTGATTGTCTTCCTTATGAGTGGCAGTTGGGGACGAGCGATGGTCTTTTCCTACCAATCTATCCCCCTAGGGGCATGCGTAGTAGCACTTTGCTTCGAGGGCTAATACACTTTTGCAATAAGTATATGAGTTCTTTATGACTAATGTGAGTCCATGGATTATACGCACTTTTACCTTTCCATCATTGCTAGCCTCTTCGGTACCGTGCATTGCCCTTTCTCACCTTGAGAGTTGGTGCAAACTTCGCCGGTGCATCTACGATACGCTCTATCACACATAAGCCTCATTATATCTTCCTCAAAACAGCCACCATACCTTATGAGTGGCGGTCGGGGACGAGCGATGGTCTTTTCCTACCAATCTATCCCCCTAGGAACATACAAGTAGTACTTTGTTTCAATGACTTGTAGATTTTTGCAATAAGTATATGAGTTCTTTATGACTAATGTTGAGTCCATGGATTATACGCACTCTCACCCTTCCACCATTGCTAGCCTCTCTTATGCCGCGCAACTTTCGCCGATACCATACACTCACCATATACCTTCCTCAAAACAGCCACCATACCTACCTATTATGGCATTTCCATAGCCATTCCGAGATATATTGCCATGCAACTTCCATCATCATCATATTCATGACTTGAGCATTTATTGTCATATTGCTTTACATGATCGTAAGATATCTAGCATGATGTTTTCATGGCTTGTCCATTTTTTGATGTCATTGCTACGCTAGATCATTGCACATCCCGGTACACCGCCGGAAGCATTCATATAGAGTCATATCTTTGTTCCAGTATCGACTTGTAATATCGAGTTGTAACTAAATAAAAGTATGATGATCATCTTTATAGAGCATTGCCCCATAAAAAAGAAAAAAAAGAAAAAAAAGGAAAAAAGGAAAGGCCAAAGAAGCCTAAATAAAAAAGGGGGCCAAAGAAGCCCACCAAAAAAAAGAAAATAAAAGAAAATAAAAAAATAAAAAAAATAAAAGGGGCAATGTTACTATCCTTTTTCCACACTTGTGCTTCAAAGTAGCACCATGTTCTTCATATAGATTGTCTCCTATGTTGTCACTTTCATATACTAGTGGGAATTTTCATTATAGAACTTGGCTTTTGTATTCCAATGATGGGCTTGCTCAAATGCCCTAGGTCTTCATGAGCAAGCAAGTTGGATGCACACCCACTTAGTTTCTTTTGTTGAGCTTTCATACATTTATAGCTTTTAGTGCATCCGTTGCATGGCAATCCCTACTCCTCACATTGACATCAATTGATGGGCATCTCCATAGCCCGTTGATTAGCCGCGTCGATGTGAGACTTTCTCCCTTTTTGTCTTCTCCACATAACCTCCATCATTATATTCTATTCCACCTATAGTGCTATATCCATGGCTTGCGCTCATGTATTGCGTGAGGGTTGAAAAAGCTGAAGCGCATTAAAAAGTATGAACCAATTGCTCGGCTCGTCATCGGGGTTGTGCATGATGAGGGAATTTTGTGTGACGAAGATGAAGCATGGCCAAACTGTATGATTTTGTAGGGATAAGCTTGCTTTGGCCTTGTTGTTTTGAAAAGACATGATTGCTTTATTGGTATGCTCGAAGTATTATCATTTTTTATGTCAAATGATAGACTATTGCTTTGAATCACTCGTGTCTTAATATTCATGCCATTATTAGACATATGATCAAGACTATGCTAGGTAGCATTCCACATCAAAAATTATCTTTTTTATCATTTACCTACTCGAGGACGAGTAGGAATTAAGCTTGGGGATGCTGATACATCTCCATCGTATCTATAATTTTTGATTGTTCCATGCCAATATTCTTCAACTTTTATATACTTTTGGCAACTTTTTAGGACTAACATATTGATCCAGTGCCCAGTGCCAGTTCCTGTCTGTTGCATGTTTTTTGTTTCACAGAAACCCAATATCAAACGAAGTCCAAACGGGATAAAAACGTACGGAGATTTTTTTTGGAATATTTATGATTTTTGGGAAGTAAAATCAACGCGAAACAGTGTCCGGGGTGGCCACGAGACAGGGGGCCGCGCCCCAGGGAGGCAGGCACGCCCTGGGCTCTCGTGGGCCACCTGTAAGGCGGTTGACGCTCTTCTTTTGGCGCAAGAAAGCTAATTTTATGAGAAAGATCTTGACGAAAGATTCACCCAAACGGAGTTACGGATCTCCAGATACAAAGGAAACGGTGAAGGGGTAGAATCAGAGAACGCAGAAACAGAGAGATAGATCCAATCTCGGAGGGGATCTCGCCCCTCCCACGCCATGGGAGCCAAGGACCAGAGGGGAAACCCTTCTCCCATCTAGGGAGAAGGTCAAGGAAGAAGAAGAAGGGGGGCTCTCTCCCCGTTGCTTCCGGTGGCGCCGGAGCGCTGCCGGGGGCCATCATCATCACCGTGATCTTCACCAACACCTCCGCCATCTTCACCAACATCTCCATCACCTTCCCCCATTTATATCCAGTGGTCCACTCTCCCGCAACCCGCTGTACCCTCTACTTGAACATGGTGCTTTATGCTTCATATCATTATCCAATGATGTGTTGCCATCCTATGATGTCTGAGTAGATTTCTGTTGTCCTATCGGTGATTGATGAATTGCTATGATTGGTTTGAGTTGCATGTTTTATTATTGGTGCTGTCCTATTGTGCCCTCCGTGTCGCGCAAGCGTGAGGGGCTGTAGGGTTTGCAATATGTTTATGATTTGCTTATGGTGGGTTGCGTGAGTGACTGAAACACAAACCCGAGTAAGTAGGTTGTTTGCGTATGGGATAAAAGGGGACTTGATGCTTAATGCTATGGTTGGGTTTTACCTTAATGAATATTTAGTAGTTGCGGATGCTTGCTAGAGTTCCAATCATAAGTGCATATGATCCAAGTAGAGAAAGTATGTTAGGTTATGCCTCTCCCTCAAATAGAATTGCAATAGTGATTACCGGTCTAGTAACATAGTCAATTGCTTAGGGACAATTCCACAACTCCTACCACCACTTTTCCACACTCACTATATTTACTTTCTTGCATCTTTATCTAAACAGCCCCTAGTTTATGTTTACGTGTTCTTTATTATCTTGCAAACCTATCCTATCACTCCTACAAAGTACTTCTAGTTTCATACTTGTTCTAGGTAAAGTGAACGTCAAGCGTGCGTAGAGTCGTATTAGTGGCCGATAGGACTTGAGAGAGTATTTGTTCTACCTTTAGCTCCTCGTTGGGTTCGACACTCTTACTTATCGAAAGAGGCTACAACTATCCTGTATACTTGCAGGTTATCACCTTTTCACAGGAATGGGCCTCTGTTGGGCCGTGCCACGTGTCGACATATAATAGGCGCCTTCGATACAACGAGTGGATGACATATGTCCCAACGGTGAGCCGACACGTGTTTCCTCCAAACAATGATGATTTTACACGTGGAAAATCCCCATTGGTCCGGGCTGTTAACAGGTTATCGGATCCAAAACCGGACCCGATAGCTTAACGGTGTTCCGTTATGGTGGATGCCACGTGTCGGTCACCCTTGACGAAAGCACTTCTGTGACGCGCGATTTATCGTCATGGAAGTGGACACTTCCGTGATGATAATTTTGGTAATGTCATGGAACACTTCTACAGCAGCACAAGTATGACTATCTTGATTCTCTCATAAAATCGTCATGGATGTACATGCATGACAGAAAACGTGACCTACTATGACAAACACGTATCATCACGGAAGTGTATTTTTTTGTAGTGTGGGAAAGGACACTGCAAGATTGAACTCAAAGCTAAGCATTTCTCCCATTGCAAGAAAAACCAATCTAGTTGTCCATACTAAATCGATAGTTCGAAGATAATTACAAAGATATCAAATCATGCATATAAGAATTCAGATAAGATTAAAATAATATTCATAGATAAACAAATTATAAATCCACAATTCATCGGATCTCGACAAACACACCGCAAAAGAAGATTACATCGGATAGATCTCTAAGAACATCGAGGAGAACCTGGTATTGAGAATCAAAGAGAGAGAAGAAGCCATCTAGCTACTAGCTATGGACCCGTAGGTCTGAGGTAAACTACTCACGCTTCATCGGAAGGGCAATAGAGTTGATATAGAAGTCCTCCGTGATCGAATCCCCCTCGGTCAGGACGCCGGAAAAGGCCCCTAGATGGGATCTCATGAGAACAGAGGGTTGCCCTGGTGGAAAAGTATTTTCATGGATGCCTCCGGTGGTTTGGGAATATATGTGAATCTATATAGGAGGAAGATCTAGGTTAGGGGGTCACCGAGGGGCCTACAAGGTAGGGGGCGCGCCCTACCCCTCGGGAGCACCCTTCCCCCTTGTCGCCCCCTCGTGGATCTTCTGACTTGGCCTCCTAGTCTCCTAGGTGTCTTCTGGTCCAAGAAAAATCATCGCGAAGGTTTTATTCCGTTTGGTATTCCTTTTCCGAGAGGCTCAAAAACAAGGAAAAACAGAAACTGTCACTGGGCTCTAGGTTAATAGGTTAATCCCAAAAACAATATAAAATAGCATATTAATGCATATAAAACATCAAAAACAGATAATATAATAGCATGGAACAATGAAAAAATATAGATACATTGGAGACATATCATCGAGCGCGGCGAGCACGGGGCATGGCCATGACACTCCATGACAGTGCGCTCGGCCAAGGCCTCCCTGCATGAGCCGCAAGCACGGGCGTGACCAGAGCGGTCCGCGACAGTGCACGTGGCTAGGGCCTCCCAGAAGGCACCGTGCACACGAGCGCGGCTAGGGCACTCCACCACGGCACCCCTCCCCCTTTGTATGGTCGCGACCAAGGCCTCTGGCGGTCGCCGCGAACACGAGTTCCCGACTGAAACTCGTTGGATCCAGGCGCAATAAAGGGCTAGGGCAGCTCTGCGATGTCGGGGCGGCGCGGCGAGGTCAAGTTCATCCATGGTGGCGAGCATGGTAGTTGGTCCTGTTTAAGAAAGGGGGAAATCAAAAAGGAGGAGAAGAAAAAGAAAGGGGTAGTGAGGGGAGTGTCAGTGTCAAAACCGGCGGATCTCGGGCAGGGGGTCCCGAACTATGCGTCTAAGGCTAATGGTAACAGGAGGCGGGGGACACAATGTTTACCCAGGTTTGGGCCCTCTATGGAGGTAATACCCTACTTCCTGCTTGATTGATCTTGATGATATGAGTATTACACGAGTTGATCTACCACGAGATTGTAAAGGCTAAACCCTAGAAGCTAGCCTATGATTATGATTGTTCTTGTCCTACGGACTAAACCCTCCGGTTTATATAGACACCGGAGGGGGCTAGGGTTACACAAAGTCGGTTATAGAAAAGGAAATCTACATATCTGAATCGCCAAGCTTGCCTTCCACGCAAAGGAGAGTCCCACCCGGACACGGGACGAAGTCTTCAATCTTGTATCTTCATAGTCCAACAGTCCGGCACAAGTACATAGTTCGGCTGTTCGAGGACCCCCTAATCCAGGACTCCCTCAGTAGCCCCTGAACCAGGCTTCAATGACGATGAGTCCGGCGTGTAGATTGTCTTCGGCATTGCAAGGCGAGTTCCTTCTCCGAATACTTCAAGGTAGACTTTGAACACATGAATCGTGTCCGGCTCTGCAAAACAAATTCCACATACCACTGTAGAGAGCACAATATTCCACAAATCTAATCTGCTGACAACTTTTCATAGCGTGACATCACGCCGCGGCCCGAAAATTATATGAACCATTTTTCTCAACCTGCTATTGCACGTCTTATGAGGCGGTTTTATTGGCACGTCTTTTCGAAGCAGAGATCGTGTTCCCCTTATCATGGGATTCTCATCAATACGGGCGTGGGTAACCCAACCGTGCCATTAGTATGACTCCTCGGTTTTAGGCAAGTTCCAAACGGCCACGCGGAGGACGCTTGATATTCACCCTCTTTATAAAGAGGTCAAGACTTGTCCTTTTCTTTCCATGCCCGATCCTTCCTTCCCCTACCTCAAGTTCCAACACCCAAGGTTCATTTTAAGCGCTCCGGACCTTCAACCATGTGCGGATCCAACCTTCAAGGCCGGTGGATGGCCTCTCCCGTCATAGAGGAGGACATCAAGAAGCTTAGGGAGGCTAGGTATCTGACCGCCGAAATCCTTCACAGGCTACCTGCTCAAGGGCAGGTTATCCCCACTCCTGAACCCAACGAGAGTGTTGTATTTGTTTTCCACTTCCTCCGAGGGCTAGGCTTTAGTCTTGATCCATTCGTTAGAGGGCTCATGTTCTATTACGCGCTAGATTTCCATGATCTAGCTCCAGATTCGTTTGTTCACATCTCGTCGTTTATCGTCGTGTGTGAGGCCTTCCTCCGCATTACCCCACACTTCGGCTTATGGCTCAAGACCTTCAATGTGAAGCCGAAGATGATCGACGGGCGACACGCGGAGTGCGGAGGCGCTATAATAAGCAAAGGTGTCGTCGCCCTATGGCTAAAGGGTTCCTTCCCGAAGGTGTCCGGCCTATGGCAACGGGAGTGGTTTTACATCATAGCACCCCGAGGTACAAAGCGGGCAGCTGCCCCAGCCTTTCGCTCTGCCCCTCCGCCCCAACTGGCATCATGGGTCAACAAAGGGCTGGACTAGGGGCCAGTTAATGACGTGTTGACATTGCAAAGCCACATCTGAGATCTCCTCAAGAGGGATATCAGTCTCGTCAAAGTAATTCAAGTAATGTTAGTTTGTCGGGTCCTGCCATGCCAACATCGATCTCTCCGTATGTGGGAGTTCAACCCGGAAGGACCGCAAACCATTCAACACTTCTTCGGCATGACGCCCGAAGGAATGTATCGATTATTCTTCGGATCACGAATAAAGTGTCCGGACACCACCGAGGATGCAGGTCTCAACTGTAACCGTCCATATACCCAACTAAGTAACTCCGTGACCGAACATGTTGTCATTATATTTGTTACGACATTATTCTGAAAAATTACCCTCGGCCAGGACTGGATAAGAAAGGCGGAGTGGATCAGGTGTTCGGCCCCTCTTCCCGAAGGCTCGCTGGATCCTGTACTAACCAGGATGTTGGCTCGCGCACCTTATCAAGTGCCCTCAGGAGAAAACGAGGGGAGGAATAGAGAAGCCAAAATTGGGCTTCATACGTTACGCATCCTAACTGGGAGAATTAGTGCCTCCGTGTCGAAGGATGATCCGGGAGGTGAATCTAGAATCCCCCATCCCCATGGGAAGAAAAGGACCGCCCCTGAAGACTTGGAAACGGAGGTTTCCAAATGAGGGAAGAAACCTTCCCCAGGGGGCCTTGCCCCGGAGGGCATCCTTACTGCACAGCGCCCACAAGGGGGGCAGCCGTCAACCGAGCTGTAAGTGAACAAAGGTACTTTAGTAAATATGCCCTGCTCTTTTCCTGAGGATAACAACCGAGACATATGTTTTGCAGTCCAGCACATAGCCCTTCTCAACAATGCTCGTCCTCGGGGGATCTTCTTCCGGAGATGATGGAGAGTGAAACGCCTTCTCCTGCTTCCTCACCTCATGAGGTGGATGACCCTGAGGTGTCGTTGTGGAGGATTTCCCCTGATCCGCAAAGGCCACAAGGTAACTCTTCGGCCGCCGCAAGTCCGGAGTTCTCGGCCCCTAAGGAGACCAACATAAAAATCCCGGATTGTCTGGTGTACAACCGGACACATTGATGAGTCTTCAGGAGCAAGCGGCTATCTCAGAGGCGCATCGTACCATAATGGGTACGATGGATGAGAGGATTTCGTCCGCAAAAAGCGGGTTGAATGAAGCTTTTACGAGCCTACTAAGAGGCTTTGAGGTACACAAAGTAATATATATATTTTTGACTGTACCGCATACGCAAGGTGTGCTTTGTATAGATAGTAGCCCCTGAGCCTCTGGTTGCCGTCTAGACGCGGCGAGCAGAGGATCATAGTCTCAGATAATGATAGCATTGCATTCGTGCGTAGGCAGCTGCAGATCCTACGGCTGACCGAACTGCTGAATTTGCTGAATTGAGGTGGCAACTTGACATGGCGGATGCAGACATCACACTTGTTAACAAGCAGCTTGACGAGGCACAAGGTATGTATATTTGGGTGGTCAGCAAATATTAAGAAGAGCATGATGCTAGTATTTATAGTATGCTTTGACTGCAGATGGAGCTGCCCCCGTGGAGACCCTTCGGGCAGAACTTGCCCGAGCCAAGGAGCAAGCCAGGAGAAGTGATGCGGCCGCCCTGAAGGCAGCCGAAGAATTAAAAGCCGAGCAGGCTGCGCATCACCAGAGTAAGGATAAAATAGCCAACATGGCTATTGAGCTAAAAAATGCCGCCAGCCGATATGAGCTTCTCGAAAGGGAAAACCAAACGAAAACGGCTGACCTAGAAAAGGCCTTGCAAGCAGCAAAGGAGACTCGCTCTGAAATCAGAG
Organism: Triticum aestivum; assembly: GCF_018294505.1. Taxonomy (NCBI): domain Eukaryota; kingdom Viridiplantae; phylum Streptophyta; class Magnoliopsida; order Poales; family Poaceae; genus Triticum; species Triticum aestivum. The sequence goes on along the minus strand of NC_057798.1, from coordinate 218,778,131 downwards.
CAGCGCGGGAGGAGCTTCGGCAAGCCGGTGACATCGCGGCTGGGAAGCCCTTTTTATTGCGAACGAAGTTCGGTGATCCGAAATATGCTCCTCTTGATCAATTGTGGAGTTCTGCAGACGCATACTTGGATTTAAAAAAGAGTGTTGCTGATGCGACGGAGTATTTCAAGGATCGGAAAGATCATGAGGTGGAAAGATTGTTCTGGTCGCAGTTCAGTGCTCCAAAGCGTCCGCTGCCGTTGAATGAGCAAATGGCCGAGTGGGCCGAGCTCCATAGGTTGTCCGGACTTGCCATGAAGGCTGTCATGGATCATCTGTGGCCGAAGGAACCGAGCCCGGGTAGTTATTTTGGTTTGGTGCAATGATTTCTTCGTGTTATGCCGCATATCGACGCTGTCAAGAAGTCGGCACGCATAGAGGGTGTGCGGATGGCTCTTGCCCGTGTTAAGACATATTGGGCGAAGATGGAGGCCATCGAAATTGCAACCAGGGTCCGCATGGGGGTCAGTACTCGCTCGAGAACTATTTTGAAGAGGTCCTAGAAGGTGTCCGTTTGATAGAGGCTCAGTGCTCAAAGAATACCATGTTCTAGCGACGACATGTGCCTTGATTGTAAGAACAATGCTTTTAATAATAAAGGCTATATTTATAATTTTGCCCGTAAAGTATTGTAGTGCCTCCTATGCGGCCGTTTATGTATGTATGTATATACCCTGAAAGTTTGCTGTCGTCGGCTTCAGCCCCCGGGCATATAATGCGGGGGTGTTCGGCAAAGCGCGTAATCACATTTGATCCAACGTCTTGGTCCGTTAAGGAGGTGATAGCGCGGCGAACAAGGCAATTGGACTATATAGCTTTAACACTTTCACTTAGCCATAGGAGTTTGATGGTGGGGCTACTATATAGCCCCTGGTATGTCCGGCTCATCCGAATACGGTGCATGTACATACGTGATTGGGAAACCGGTCCTTCGTTAATGCGAAGGAATCGCGAAGATTCTGTTGGGTCATCGAGTGGTTGACCAGTCTCTCGTTTTATCATGACAATCGGTTTTCGGCTTTCTCTACTGAGGTGCTCATCCAGATGAACCATGGCACAATTGCAGTAGTTCTCCCGGTGCCGCCTTAGCCAATAGAGCGGAACGTAAGGTAGCAAAACACGGGAGCCAGGCAAACCCAACTATTGACCAAAGACATGATTCAGAGCTGATGCGTATAAGGCCAAACTCGCAACGCCAAACACTCCCGAAGGTATTCGGACTTTTCAACATATACTGGGCTACATACCGCCCTCGAAAATGAACCCTGAATTTCCAGGTACGTGCGTTAGTCCAGCGTCATGAAAGAGCGGATGTGGTGAGAGCATAGTTCTGAAAAACACATTGATTTTTGCCCTTGTAACGTCTATTTTAGAATGGTGAATAATAAACTTGCCAATAACACCGATCAAGAGGGTTTAAACCAACAAGAGATGATAAAAAAGGTTTACACAGGGTCTTAATCTAAAAAGAAACCTTTGAACGGGGCCCTACTACACGTCTGCGCCTTTGTCTCCGTTGTGCCGTATCCTGGAAGGGTGTAGCATCATGGTCATCTGTAAAGAAAAAAGGAAAAGCCCAGGTGAAAGAATATGGTGTGACCGTGCGGAAAGTTGGTTACTCTTAATGAACCATGAGAATTCAATTTCTTGAGTGTAAATAGGATCCAGCCGAACTATGGATTCTTTTCGTGCGAACAACCCCTAGCACCACATGTGGGGGTATAACCATTAGTCAAGCTCAGGTTTATCTCGGCTGCTACAAATAGTGGTGCGCCGAACACATCTAGCCATGTCCATGGTCTTCGACAACCGATTAGTTACTTGGGTTGGCGAGGTCGGTCAGTGGTTCGGCTGCTAGAGCCGCCACATATTCTTGCACCCGCAGGAGCGCTCTATGTTTCCGCTAATTGTGATGATGCCACGTGGACCGGGCATCTTAAGTTTAAGATAAGCGTAGTACGGAACTGCATTGAAACGAGCAAAGGCCGTTCTTCCGAGTAGTGCATGATATCCGCTTCGAAATGGAGCGATGTCGAAGATTAGTTCTTCACTTCGGAAGTTGTCGGGAGAACCGAATACAACCTCTAATATTAGAGAGCCCATGTAGCGGGCCTCTACGCCTGGTATTACTCCTTTAAAGATGGTATTGCTTTGGCTGATTGTTGACGGGTCTATCCCCATCTTGCGGACAGTGTCCTGATATATCAGATTAAGACTACTGCCGCCGTCCATGAGGACTGGGTGAGATGGTATCCGTCAATTATTAGGTCGAGCACCAAGGCAGCCGAACCTCCATGTTGGATACTAGTAGGATGATCCCTGCGATCGAAAGTAATCGGGCAGGCCGACCATGGATTGAATTTGGGGGCGACGGGTTATACAGCGTATACGTCTCGGAGTGTGCATTTGCGCTTCCTCTTTGGTATGTGGGTTGCGTAAATCATGTTCACTGTTTTGACCTCTGGTGGAAATTTTTTCTGTCCCCCAGTGTTCGGCTGGCGAGGTTCATCCTCGACTTCACTTGGCGGCTCCCTCCCCTTGTGTTTGGCGTTTAGCATGCCAGCCTGCTTGAAGACCCAGCATTCTCTGTTGGTGTGATTCGCAGGTTTCTCGGGGGTGCCATGAATCTGACATGATCTGTCTAGAATTTTGTTTAGGCTGGATGGTCCATCTCTGCTGCCTTTAAATGGATTTTTCCGTTGACCGGGTCGAGAGCCCCTGAATGAGGCGTTTATGGCCGTGTTGTATGGGATGTCTTCATTATTTCGAGGCTTGTTTTTATTGCGTCACGGCTTACCATTACCGTCCTTGATTCCGGATGTGCCTGGGTCGCCGGTGCCACTGCGGGCCAACCAACTGTCCTCGCCCGCGCAAAAGCGGGTCATAAGGCTTGTTAGAGCTGCCATTGTCCTCGGCTTTGAAAGTGCAACTATCCCTAGGTGGTTTTGGTAATTCATAACAACATATAGCTCATTGAGCTAATGCTATTCTAAGACTATTATTTCAGGAAAGCTCAATGAATGGCATGGCATGGATGATGAAAGTGGATCCCTCAAAATACTAAGGACAAAGGATTGTCTCAAGCTCAAAAGCTCAAGACTCTTCATTTTACATTTTAGTGATCCAAGATCACATTGAGTCTATAGGAAAAGCCAATACTATCAAGAAGGGATGAGGTGTTGCTTAATGAGCCTCTTGCTTCATGTGCTTAGTGATATGCTCCAAAACCCTCAACTACTTTCCCACATCCACAAATGACCTAAACCTAAAGCCAAAATCGGTCACACCGATTCTTTCTATCCGGCGCCACCGATTCCAAAAGTCATAGCCACTGCCACAAACCCTAAGCAAATCGGTCTTACCGATAGGGATCTCGGTCTCACCGAGATGGGGTTGCAATCTCTCTGTTTCCCTTCGTAACGTTTCGGTCTAACCGAAGTGAGCGATCGGTCCCACCGAGATTGCAATGTAAACTCTCTATTTCCTTTTTGTAACATTTCGGTCTCACCGAAAAGAGCAAATCGGTCCCACCGAGTTTACCTGACCAACTCTCTGGAAAGCTTATTACCAAATTGGTCTCACCGAGTTTGTGTAATCGGTCTCACCAAGATTACGTTATGCCCTAACCCTAACCGAATCAGCTTCACCGAGATGCATGTCAGTCCCACCGAAAATCACTAACGGTCACTAGGTTTACTAAATCGGTCCGACCGAGTTTAACGATTCGGTCCCACCGAGTTTGGTAAATTGTGTGTAATGGTTAGATTTTGTGTGGAGGCTATATATACCCCTCCACCTCCTCTTCATTCATGGAGAGAGCCATCAGAACGAACCTACACTTCCAACTTACCATTTCTGAGAGAGAACCACCTACTCATGTGTTGAGGCCAAGATATTCCATTCCTACCATATGAATCTTGATCTCTAGCCTTCCCCAAGTTGCTTTCCACTCAAATCTTCTTTCCACCAGATCCAAACCTATGAGAGAGAGTTGAGTGTTGGGGAGACTATCATTTGAAGCACAAGAGCAAGGAGTTCATCATCAACACACCATTTGTTACTTCTTGGAGAGTGGTGTCTCCTAGATTGGCTAGGTGTCACTTGGGAGCCTCCGACAAGATTGTGGAGTTGAACCAAGGAGTTTGTAAGGGCAAGGAGATCGCCTACTTCGTGAAGATCTACCGCTAGTGAGGCAAGTCCTTCATGGGCGACGGCCATGGTGGGATAGACAAGGTTGCTTCTTCGTGGACCCTTCGTGGGTGGAGCCCTCCGTGGACTCGCGCAGCCGTTACCCTTCGTGGGTTGAAGTCTCCATCAACGTGGATGTACGATAGCACCACCTATCGGAACCACGCCAAAAACATCCGTGTCTCCAATTGCGTTTGAATCCTCCAAACCCTTCCCTTTACTTTCTTGCAAGTTGCATGCTTTAATTTCCGCTGCCTATACACTCTTTGCATGCTTGCTTGAATTGTGTGATGATTGCTTGACTTGTCCTAAAATAGCTAAAATCTGCCAAACTCTAAAATTGGGAAAAGGTTAAGTTTTTATTGGTCAAGTAGTCTAATCACCCCCCTCTAGACATACTTCAAGGTCCTACAAGTGGTATCAGAGCATTGGTCTCCATTTGCTTTGATTTCCATAGCTTTTGGTGGTCATAGCCTTGGTTTCACAACCTAGGAGAGTATGGCGTCTAGCGAGGGAAATTATCACCGTAGAGGTCCTTACTTTGATGGTACTAATTTTGCTAGTTGGAAGCATAAGATGAAAATGCATATTCTTGGACATAACCCCGCCGTTTGGGCAATTATTTGTATTGGCTTGCAAGGTGAATTCTTCGATGGGAGAGAACCGAACCGTGAAGCTAATGCGGAAGAATTGAAGATGCTGCAATACAACGCTCAAGCATGTGACATCATCTTCAACGGATTGTGCCCCGAAGAATTCAACAAAATCAGCCGTCTTGAGAATGCAAAGGAAATTTGGGATACTTTGATTGATATGCATGAAGGTACCGAGTCCGTCAAGGAATCCAAGTTGGATGTGCTCCAAAGTCAGCTTGACAAGTTCAAAATGAAGGATGGTGAAGGTGTCGCTGAAATGTACTCTAGGCTTGCTCTTATCACAAATGAGATTGCCGGCTTAGGGAGTGAAGAGATGACCGACAAATTCATCATCAAGAAAATCCTAAGAGCATTGGATGGAAAGTATGATACCGTGTGCACATTGATCCAAATGATGCCAAACTACAAAGATCTCAAGCCAACGGAAGTCATTGGAAGGATTGTTGCTCATGAGATGTCACTCAAGGATAAGGAGGAACTTCACAACAAGTCAAGTGGTGCTTACAAAGCCTCAAGTGAAGCCCCACATCATCAAGTGAGAAACCAACCTTCAATGAAGAATTGAGCTTAATGGTGAAGAACTTCAACAAATTCTACAAAAGTAGAAGCAAAGAAAGAAGCTCCAAGTCAAGGTCTTACAATGACAAGAGATCTTCTAGTCGAGAGCGCAATTGCTACAATTGTGGGAGACCCGGACACTACTCCAATGAGTGTACGACACCCTACAAAAGAAGAGAAGATTCTCCAAGAAGAAGGAGCAAAAGAGAAGAATCACCACCAAGAGAGAGGAGGAGTAGAGATGATCGTTATGAACGAAGACCCTCACGGAGAAGTAAGGATTCGGAAAGAAAGGACAAGTCATCAAGGAGCTACACAAAACGAAGACATCAAGCTCATGTTGGTGAATGGGTTTCCGGCTCCGACTCCGACAATCACTCCGAGAGAAGCTATCACTCCGACTCCGAATATACTCAAGATGAAGGTGTTGCCGGTCTAGCACTTGTGTCAACCAACTCCTACGACATATTTGACTCACCAAATGAAGGTGTTGGAAGATGCTTCATGGCCAAAGGTCCAAAGGTAACACATCCCGAGTATGTTGATTTTAATAGTGATGAAGATGACTTGCTTGTGGATGATGATTTACTTGTTGACAACTCTAGTGATGAATACTATGATGAAACGTCAATTAATCATGCTAATCAAACGAATGACAATGATAAGGAGAAAATTGAGCTTCTAACTAAAGAACTAAACACTCTTAAGTTGGCTCATGAAACTATCTTCGAAGATCATCGAGAACTTTTAAGGGCTCATGAGAAGTTACGCTTTGAAAAGCTCAATCTTGAGCAAGAGCATGAGTTCTTAAAGGCAATCAATGATGATCTCCGCAAGAAAAGTTCTTCTTACATTGCCAAGCGTTTACTCTTATCTACTTACATGCCTCAAGTCAAGTCTAGTAACAAGTACAAGAAAGATACTTCCTCTAGTAGTAACAATAATAATGTCAAATCCAATGTTGTTGCTTCTAGTAGTTCTCTTGATTCCACTAATGATTCTCTTAGCCAAGTTACACTTGAGCAAGAAAATAGTTTATTGAAGGGAATTATAGAGAAAGGTGTTTACAAGAGCCTTGCCGGGAGTAAGCAATTCGAGGAAATTGTACGCAAGCAAGGAAGGCACCGGAAGAATCAAGGTGTTGGTTTTGAACGAAAGTTCAACGCCAATGGAGTTGAGTGGGAAGAAGATCAATACCCCAAGACAAAGTTTGTTCCTCAACAAGAGAAGTATGATCCTACTTCCTTCAAGGGGACACAAGCTCAAGATGATCTTCCACCACAAGACCACAAGAACAAAGGCAAGGACAAGCTTCAAGAAGAGATTGATGCATTTGAAGAAGCACCTAAAGCCTCGTTCAAGTGGGTCCCCAAGACTACGTCAAGTTCTACTTCATCAAGTACAACTACAACTCCAAGGATTCCCATCAAGATGATGTGGATCCCGAAGAAGAAGAACTAGAGAGTTCTTGAGGGTGACTCCGCCAACATTCTTCACTCATATCATTTTGGCAAGAACAAGTGCAATCAACTTTCACATCTTGCACTAGTTCAAGGAGTCACAAACCCTCATGTTGGTAAGGCAAGGGACAAGGTAACCTAATGTTTTCATGGACATCATCTTGTGTGTGCATCACTCTATGTCTATGGATATTCTTGTTTGTTCCTTGTGGGACTAACCCATGTAGGCAAGTTGAAAGTGCAACTCACTCCAAAGGATTGCTCCAAATGATCTACATCAACATTGAGCATCTACATCTTCAACACCTACATGAAGTCATCATCGACAAAACCCAAGGTTAGTTCATCCCTCTAAGGGGGGATCTCACATCTAGGGGGAGCTTAACTCTAAGAATTGAGTCAAAGCAACTCTAATGGTGTGAACACATTAATGCATTATGTAAAAGTGGTAACCCCACTTGAGCTTAAACGATGAGTATGACCTATGATCAAATGTTCTCATTTGACTCCTAAGTCAATATACTCATATATAGATGACCTAGTCATCGCCAATTGCTTGATAGATGCTAAAATTGGTTGTGCATGCTTTGCCACATATTTCAATTGCCATCTTATTGTGTGAGCATGTTGGTGCATATTTTACTCATTCAAGGACATCCACTTGTTGTTTTGTTTGTTTGGATTCTTTTCTTTGTGCCAAGTGGATGGACAAGAATGCCTAAGAACCTTCTTTAGCTATCTATGCTTTTCTCGTCTCAAACTCTATTCATGCTACATCACAAAATTTGATCAAGTCAGATTCGAACCACTCTGTGTGAGGAGCACTCGGAGTCCCCGATTCGTCATAGACTTAAACTTCCAAAACCTCTTAGTGATTCTCGGTCTGACCGATCCTTCCATTTCGGTCCTACCGAGATCATCAAGTTGATCTGAGTTTTCAATCTCGGTGCAACCGATTTGAACTTTTCGGTCTCACCGATTTGCTGTAACTGAACACAGTTATGCATCTCGGTGCCACCGAGTTGTTCCACTCGGTCACACCGACAGGGTCGAGCTATATATAGCCACGGGCAAAATTTTGGAAATTTCTCCGAAACCCTTCGCCCGCGCAACAGCTCGCTCTGCCATCGTGGTCTCCGGATCGTCTCCTCGTCGCCAGCAGCCTCCTGTCGCTGGTCTCCGCCGCCGTCAACGGATTTCGTCCCCGCCGTTGCCGCCGTAGCAAGTCCACCGCCAAGTTAGGGTATGGACTTAATCTTTGTGCTATCCACGTCTGATTCCTGGCACATTGTTTTCATATTGATTCTTGCCACGATTGAAACTCTTCTATCCAGCCAAAGTAGTTCATAGATTAGATGTGATTCAAATTTTTAGGGTTAGGTTTCCGCCGAAACCATCTCGGACCCACCGAGTTGAAAAACTCGGTCTCACCGATTTGGCTTATGCCATTGCACTAGTGACTCTCGGTCTGACCGAGAATTACTAATCGGTGCAACCGATTTGAGGATTCTGTGAAACCCTAGCAGTCTCGGTACCACCGAACTGAAACTCGGTCCAACCGAGATCATCAGTTTAGGTTCCAAAACTGCTTCGGTATCACCGAGTTTGAAAATCGGTGGATCCGAAATGCTTTCTGTGGAAAACTAAGACTGAACTTTTGAGTCATTCTTTTGCAAAAACCTCTGCATTTTGTGATGCTCATCTTTTCTATCTCATCTATAACTCTCCACAGGGACAGCAGTCAGCTTTTGCAGTATGTCTGATCAAAGTGACAGCCAGAATAGGTCAGAAGAGCAGATGGACTTGAGTGAGGGCACTAGTCCCTCAACTTCAGATGAAGGGAGCAGAAGTACTCCTAGCAATTTGCCTAAGGCTGCAACTAGGCAAAGGAGGAAAAGAACTTCAGATTCAGAGGATGAAGATTACAAAGCTGAGGAACATGAGGCTACTTCCAAGAAAGTGGTGCTCAAGAAGGAATATGGCTCAGCAAAGAATATGGCATGAAGACCAAAAGGCCTGCAGGAAGACAACCAATGTCCAAGGCCAGAGCATCAACTCAACTGCCTAAAAGGCCTGATCCCAAAGAGCGAGCTACTGAAGGAAAGAAGAGGAAGGAAAGGGTCAAGAAGACCATGGCCAAAATTGTTGGTCAACCTTCCATGATGGAAGAGGAAGAGCTTGCTGCACCAGCTCCAAAGGCAGCTAAGCTTATGGGAGATGCAATCAGATCAGGGGCTGCAACATCCAAGCCCAAGGAATCACCCAAAGCTGCCTCCAAGGCCAAGTTCCAAAGAGGAATACTAGGAGTATTCCAGCTGCTGAGAAGAACAAGGCCCCAGTGCCCAATGTTGCTGAAGATTCAGATGAAGAAGGAGAGGTTCTAAGAAAGCTCAAGCCCAAGATACCAGACCACAATGATGCCCATCCTGTGGCTGAGGACATGAGAATCAGGAAGGATTCAGGGCTGAGACTGTGGAGAATGGAAGATCCATATGCTTCAAGAAGAAGAACTGTTGTTGACTACAGGTTCCACACAAAGGAACAACAGGACTTCTATGAAACAATTCTGTTGGACAAGAAGCCCATAGTCTATGACATGAGGTGGGTTGACTGGAAATTCATCAAGGAAAATGAACAGCACTATCCTAGAGTGCAAGACAGCTTTGTTGCTTGTGGAGTTGCAGATTTTGTTGGACAGAAGTTCACCAACTGGAATGATGAGCTTATCATGCAGTTCTACTCCACAGCACACTTTTACCCAGATGGAAGAATAGTTTGGATGTCTAAAGGTACAAGGTACCAGTCCACTATTGAAGAATGGGAAAGTCTGATCAATGCCCCCAAGGAGAATAAGGATGACCTAGACATTTATGCAAAGAAGAAGTTGGGTCACAATTCAATGGCTCACATGTACAAGGAAATTCCAGACAAGGCATTGGAGACTCACAAGTTTGGATTAGTTCACTTTCTGCTGTCAGGGTTGCCAATTGGATTCTGAGGCACACTTTGTTGCCCAAGTCTGGTGACCATAACATGATCAGAGGGCGTGCCATCAACATGTTGCATGTGTTTGATGTGCCACAGAAGTTCAAAGTCATGAGCCTGGTCATTGAAACAATCAAGAGGACTGCAGTAGATCAGAAGAGGAGCTGTGGATATGCACCTCAGATTCAAGAATTGATAAACTCAAAGATGGGCACAGGAAAATATCAGTTGGATAAGGAACACTTTCCACTTTATCTAGACTTTGCGGACAGTGAGGTTTTCATGAATGAAGATGATCCACAATCAGTTCAAGCTCAGGAGAAGAAGGAGAAGGCAAAGAGGGAGAAGGCTGCCAAGATGCCAACTCAAGAGGAGGCATCTGAATATTTCTTGAAAACCAAACAGGAGCAGCTTTGTTACTTGATAGCACCATCTCTGAGGATTGAGAAGGGGTTGGCCACCCTAATCAAAACCAGGAGAGCCTGGAAAGAATCATGGAACAAAAATTCTATGATCTAGATGTCAAGGTAACTGAGATTCAGTCAGTTGTGGAGCAGCTACAGGATGACATGCAGGAGAGGAAGGGAAAGACTACCACCAATGTGTTTGCCAGAGTGCCCAGAGCCCAGAGGTCAGTTGCAGTGCCAGTGACAGACACTAGAGCAACAACTTCAGCACCAGCCACTGCCCCTACAGTTCCAGTGCAATCAGCTCCAGCACCAACTCCTCCAGCTCCATCCACTTCAACTGAAGCCTTCATCCAAGGAGCCATCTCTACACCACCACCAGAAGATCAAGCCTGAGAGTCGATCTAGCACTATGCATTTTCTATGAACTTTTTGGTAACTTGTTGCCAAAGGGGGAGAAAAATGTATAGATCATAGGCTTCAAGAGAGAGTGTGTTGCTTTTATTCTCTCTTGCTTTATTTGGTGGTTTTTCAATCTTTGTTTGCTATTGGTTGAGATACTATGCTTGTGAGACATTGATGATCATGTGTTTGATCGTAAGCTACACTTATACATGCTTGATATTATCCTATCTATCTTATGTGATCACTCACTATGCTTGGTGATGAGTGCATGTATTCATTGTTTATTATTTTGAGCGCTCCACCAAGATGTATGTGACATGGAAGAGTAACCCATGAGCCTAATTCATTGTGCATTTGCAGTCCAAAGCAAATCTAAAACTATGCACAAATTTAGGGGGAGCTTTTGCTTATCACATACTTCTCAAAGCGATGACGTTATTTAAATTTTATTATCATTTGTCGAAGCTTTGATCTATATGTTGTCATCAATTACCAAAAAGGGGGAGATTGAAAGTGCAACTATCCCTAGGTGGTTTTGGTAATTCATAACAACACATAGCTCATTGAGCTAATGCTATTCCAAGACTATTATTTCAGGAAAGCTCAATGAATGGCATGACATGGATGATGAAAGTGGATCCCTCAAAATACTAAGGACAAAGGATTGGCTCAAGCTCAAAAGCTCAAGACTCTTCATTTTACATTTTAGTGATCCAAGATCACATTGAGTCTATAGGAAAAGCCAATACTATCAAGAAGGGATGAGGTGTTGCTTAATGAGCCTCTTGCTTCATGTGCTTAGTGATATGCTCCAAAACCCTCAACTACTTTCCCACATCCACAAATGACCTAAACCTAAAGCCAAAATCGGTCACACCGATTCTTTCTATCTGGCGCCACCGATTCGAAAAGTCATAGCCACTGCCACAAACCCTAAGCAAATCGGTCTTACCGATAGGGATCTCGGTCTCACCGAGATGGGGTTGCAATCTCTCTGTTTTCCTTCGTAACGTTTCGGTCTAACCGAAGTGAGCGATCGGTCCCACCGAGATTGCAATGTAAACTCTCTGTTTCCTTTTTGTAACATTTCGGTCTCACCGAAAAGAGCAAATCGGTCCCACCGAGTTTACCTGACCAACTCTTTGGAAAGCTTATTACCAAATCGGTCTCACCGAGTTTGTGTAATCAGTCTCACCAAGATTATGTTATGCCCTAACCCTAACCGAATCGGCCTCACCGAGATGCATGCCAGTCCCACCGAAAATCACTAACGGTCACTAAGTTTACTAAATCGGTCTGACCGAGTTTAACGATTCGGTCCCACCGAGTTTGGTAAATTGTGTATAACGGTTAGATTTTATGTGGAGGCTATATATACCCCTCCACCTCCTCTTCATTCATGGAGAGAGCCATCAGAACGAACCTACACTTCCAACTTACCATTTCTGAGAAAGAACCACCTACTCATGTGTTGAGGCCAAGATATTCCATTCCTACCATATGAATCTTGATCTCTAGCCTTCCCCAAGTTGCTTTCCACTCAGATCTTCTTTCCACCAGATCCAAAACCTATGAGAGAGAGTTGAGTGTTGGGGAGACTATCATTTGAAGCACAAGAGCAAGGAGTTCATCATCAACGCACCATTTGTTACTTCTTGGAGAGTGGTGTCTCCTAGATTGGCTAGGTGGCACTTGGGAGCCTCCGACAAGATTGTGGAGTTGAACCAAGGAGTTTGTAAGGGCAAGGAGATCGCCTACTTCATGAAGATCTACCACTAGTGAGGCAAGTCCTTCGTGGGCGACGGCCATGGTGGGATAGACAAGGTTGCTTCTTCGTGGACCCTTCGTGGGTGGAGCCCTCCGTGGACTCGCGCAGCCGTTACCCTTCGTGGGTTGAAGTCTCCATCAACGTGGATGTACGATAGAACCACCTATCGGAACCACGCCAAAAACATCCGTGTCTCCAATTGCGTTTGAATCCTCCAAACCCTTCCCTTTACTTTCTTGCAAGTTGCATGCTTTAATTTCCGCTGCCTATACACTCTTTGCATGCTTGCTTGAATTGTGTGATGATTGCTTGACTTGTCCTAAAATAGCTAAAATCTACCAAACTCTAAAATTGGGAAAAGGTTAAGTTTTTATTGTTCAAGTAGTCTAATCACCCCCCCCCCACTCTAGACATACTTCAAGGTCCTACAGGCTTTTCCTGGCCGAGGTGTCTGGCGAGCCATTCGTCCCGGACACTGTGTTTGAAAGCCGCTAAGGCTTCGGCGTCCGGGCAGTCGATGATTTGGTTCTTCTTGGTGAGAAATATGTTCCAAAGCTTACGGGATGACTCTCCAGGTTGTTGGATTATGTGACTTAAATCGTTTGCAACCGGAGGTCGAACATATGTCCCTTGAAAATTAGCCCTGAAAGCGTCCTCGAGTTCCTCCCAACTTCCATTGGAGTTTTCGGGGAGGCTTTTCAACCAGTGCCGAGCTGGTCCTTTCAACTTGAGGGGCAGGTATTTGATGGCGTGGAGATTGTCTCCGCGAGCCATATGGATGTGAAGAATGAAGTCCTCGATCCAGACTGCAGGGTCTGTCGTTCCTTCGTATGCCTCTATGTTTACGGGTTTAAATCCCTCTGGAAATTCATGGTCCAGCACCTCATCGGTGAAGCACAGGGGGTGCGCGGCACCCCTATATTTGGATGTGTCTTGGCATGCTTCCGACGGATGTAGTGTTCGGTGTTGTTTCCGAACTGGTATTCGATCAGTATAGTCGTTTTGGTGGCCGTGATCCTGCATGGGAGCACGCTTCCTAGATCCATAGATGGACCTGGCCATACCGGCTCTTTTGTCCAGGTGCTCACGTAGATTGTGTGCTGACTTGTGTGTGGCGTCATGAGCTGCTTTGTCTCAGCCATGGGGTGCTCGGTCCGGTAGATTGGCCGTATTGTTTTTCGGTGGAATGGGCTCTATAGCCTCGTCATCGAATTCGGGCAGCAGCTTGCACTTTGGGTAGCTCTTTGTGTGGCAATTGCCACCGTATTTTTCGTCAGTATCGAGCACTTTGTTCCATCTTTGGTTGAGCGTATCCTGCGCGGCTTTAAGCCTTTGCTTCTGCTTCTTCAAGCTCCTTGGGGTGGCGATAAGCCTTTTGTGGAGGTTTTCTTGTTCCAAGTGCTTTTCCGGGATGATGAGTGCATCGTCGTCCGGACTGTTCTCCTCTCCAGAGACAGGTTTATAAGTTTTATTTTCGGCATCGCTGTGATCGGACAGCGGCCCCGGACTATGTTCGTCGTCCCCTGGCTCATCCTGCTCCATCGCTGGGTCCATGGGGTCGTCGTTACTTTTGGAATCGTCCGGGGTATTATTCTTTCTTATGTCGTTATCGATGTTTTTGCCGTGGCGGGATTTAGAGCGGCGTCGCTAACACCAGCGCTTTGGTTGCTTCTCCAGAGGACTATCCTTCGTTGCATCCTTCGGTTCCACGCCGTTGTTTTCTTTGGGTGTGTCCACCCTGTATATATCATATGATGAGGTGGCTGTCCAGCGCCCTGTGGGCGGTGGTTCCTGTTCTTCTCCGGCATCGTCATTCATACCGTCGATGTCTTCGGAGGCGAAATCAAGCATGTCGGTTGAGTCGTCGACAGTGGCTATTAAGTGGGTGATGGGTGGGCAATGACTTTCCTCGTCGTCCGCTTCCCACTCAAGTCGGGCATAGTTCGGCCAAGATTCTCCTGAAAGGGACAGAGATTTTAATGAGTTTAGCACGTCGCCAAAGGGCGAGTGCTGAAAGATATCCAAGGAGGTAAACTCCATGATCAGTGCCCAATCAGGCTCGAAGGGCACGGATATACGCGGTTCGGAGCCTGCGGCCGGAGGCGAGTCCGGGGTCCGACGACACAGACCTCTTTGGAGGCGAAGTCTGTGTTCGGCTCTATCGCCGCTGAGTGTGCGGCCTCCGTGGCGGGGTCCATCCACCCGTCCTCGTATGGCACGATCTACTCCGGATTAAGAGCCGGAGCAGCTGCAGGTGTGATCTCCTAAACATTGTCTGATGACAGATCTAGTCATGCTCATCGTGACTGTTCGGCGCACCTGTCATGGGCTCGAATCCATCGAGGATCAAGTCCCCGTGGATGTCGGCGGTGTAGCTCAGGCTTCCAAACCTGACCTGATGGCCAGGAGCGTAGCTATCGATCTGCTCTAGATGGCCAAGTGAGTTGGCCCGCAGTGCGAAGCCGCCGAATACGAAGATCTGTCCGGGGAGGAAAACCTCACCCTGGATCGCATTGTTGTAGACGATTAAAGGAGCCATCAAGCCTTACCATGACGATATAGTGGAACTCTCAATGAAAGCACCAATGTCGGTGTCAAAACCGGCGGATCTCGGGTAGGGGGTCCCGAACTGTGCGTCTAAGGCTAATGGTAACAGGAGGCGGGGGACACAATGTTTATCCAGGTTCGGGCCCTCTCTATGGAGGTAATACCCTACTTCCTGCTTGATTGATCTTGATGATATGAGTATTACAAGAGTTGATCTACCACGAGATCGTAAAGGCTAAACCCTAGAAGCTAGCCTATGATTATGATTGTTCTTGTCCTATGGACTAAATCCTCTGGTTTATATAGACACCGGAGGGGGCTAGGGTTACACAGAGTCGGTTACAGAGAAGAAAATCTACATATTCGAATCGACAAGCTTGCCTTCCACGTAAAGGAGAGTCTCACCCGGACACGAGACGAAGTCTTCAATCACTATCTTCATAGTCCAACAGTCTGGGCACAAGTACATAGTCCGGCTGTCCGAGGACCCCCTAATCCAGGACTCCTTCAGGGAGCTCTAGCAGCTTGACAGCGGTGGCCAGGTCTCGGATACAGGGACGGGCCCACTTCAATTCATGGATATTCAGTTGAATACCCATTATTTTTGTCAAAAGATTTCATATATATATATATATATATATAGTGTATATTACATACAAGTATGAAAAAAGAAGTAAACTGGTTGCGCTGGGTGCGCTGGCTGGTTCCCTCCCTTCCCACCCCACATGGCCCAGTAGCACACGGCAGTAACTCCTTCCACGCTCGCAGCACATTCAAAAATAACTGCAGCCTGCGTTATTTCGCTGAACTCGATTGGTCAAACGAACTGTCGCGCCGCCTCCCGAAATCCCCAATTCTGATCGCACCTCATCCTCCTATGCGACCACGCGCAGCGGCGCATCCAGCCATGGCACAGGCGCACAATGGCATGGGCAGGTGTGGTCGTGGCCGCGGGCCAGCGGGCGGCGGCGCGGTGCAGACATCTCGCATCCGGCATGGGCGTTTGAAGTCCAAATTTTCCTACCTCGGCACTCCGGATCAGGATAAATGGCCTCGGCCGCATTCTGCTTGCGAGGCAGCGTCCACATCCCCACACATACAAACAGTAAGTTATTGTCTAATTGGCTTTCTGTTTCAGCATATTGAAATTTCAGATTTGTTTGCACTTAGCAGTGAATTTATGTGTTGTTTACACAAAAGAAACTGAGATTTTAGAAGTTATTAAGTAGTCTAATACATTAATATTGTTTGCAATTTGCGATGCGAATTCGCAATTCGAGAATCTGTTTCAATTATGAATTCGTAACAACAAACATTACTTTAAAAGATTAGCACTCTGAAACCTGAGGTTTTAAAAAATCATACCTTCCAAATTTTGAATACACGCTCTTAAAATCTTGGGCCCGCCCCTGCTCGGATGACCGTCGACCAGCAAGGGCGGCGAGCCGCGCCGGCGGCGTGCAGTGCGTTGTTAAGCGCCCATTATTTGTTTGTTGAAATGCCCACAAGAAAAAGAATTTTATAAGAGACAAACATATGAGTCACTTACAGGTGGATCCCTTGTCCAACTCAGCATATTGTCCACACAAGCATGCCATGTTAGCCTGACAGGTGGGCCCAACTTGTCAGGTTCACTGCTTTCGCGTGCTTATCAGACAATCGATGCTCCCCGTTAGTCATTAGGTAGAAAATTGGTGGTTTTTTGTGCCCTGTAAAAATGGTATTAAGTTGTTACCCTAACCCAAGTACGGTGGTTTTGAATAAATAACTTCACGAGGTGGCGTTCCACTAAAGTCACATCAGCCAGTACGTGCTAGCAAACTGTCTGTCCGCAGACGCGCCGGTGTCGCAGATCAACGTGATGGCTGGTCCGGTCGTCACCACGCCGGAGCTGAATCTGACTCCTTGTCTCCGCAGCCAACTCATGCTCCAGATCGCCCACACTTTCTTTAGAAGATGCGAGTGGTTTACGGGCCCGTAAACCCTTATCTGTCTGCCACCAGGAATTGCCATCAGCGAACGAAAGCTGATGGCATCGAATCAGTCGGAGGCGCATGTGCTAGCACGTACTAGCTGATAGCACAAAGGACCCCGCCCACTTTCAATCTTCAGAACAAAAGAGAGACTCGCTTTGTAGCTAAAGCTCAACCTCAGCATTTTACCAGTGGCGCTTCGCTTGAATAGGTGATATCGTGGTATTCTAGTTTAGCGACGAAAGCAAATGGCAGACTACTCGCGTGTTAGGGTCCTCAGTCGGAGCCTCGTCAAGGCGGCTGCCACCGTCACGCCGCGCATCCTCGCCGAGTCGCCGTGTCCAACCTCGACCTGCTCCCTCGGCCCATACCGTCCTTGCTCTTCTGCGCCTACCGCGAGCCCTCCACCGTCTGCTTCCGCGATGTCGTCGCCATCTTCAAGGCCAGGCTACCGTCCCTGCTCGAGCACTTCTTCCCCCTCGCCGGTCGCCTCGTGTCCAGCCCGCGCTCCGGGGTTCCGGAGCTGCAGTGCGACAACCAGGGCGCGGAGCTTGTCGTCGGTGAAGCCGGCGTGGAACTGGCGAGCCTGGACTACGGCGCGCTAGGCGCGTCGCTGGCGAGGATCGGCGCGCTCGTCCACTACGGCGCCGACGTCGTGCTTTCGGTGCAGCTCGTGTCTTTTGCCTGCGGCGGGTTCACCGTTGCGTGGTGCTCCAACCACGTGGTCATGGACGGGTACGGGCTGTGCATGCTCGCCAGCATGTGGTCCGAGCTCGCGCGGTCCGGGAGGATTGACACCACCCGCGGCGACGGGGCACCCAACTTCGACCGCTCCGTGCTGCCGCGACCCCGCGCCGCGCCGTCGTACAGCCCCTCGCTCAGCGAGGCGTTCACGCCGTTCGAAGGCAAACATCTGGTTAACTCGCTCACGGCCGGGAGCTACTGCGTCACGCGCCTGTACTACGTCGAGGAGCGTGATATCGCGATGCTGCGCGCGCGGGCGAGCAGGGAGGCTGTCGGCGAGCGACGCGCGACCCGCCTCGAGGCGGTGTCGGCGTACCTGTGGAAGGCCCTGGCCGCCGTCGTGGTCGTGTCCGGTTCCGACGAGACCTGCCGCATGGGCTGGTGGGTGGACGGGCGGCGGAGGCTCAGCGTGCCGGGAGACGAGGCCGCGATGCGCAACTACGTCGGCAATGTCGGGACGTTCGCGCTCGCGGAAGCAACCGTGGAAGAGATCCAGCGGCGGCCGCTCCCGGAGGTCGCGTCGATGGTGCGGGAGGCGATCGCGGCGAGGGCCACCGAGGAGCATTTCCAGGGCAGCCCGGCGTTAGCCGTGACGTCATTCGCGTCGTTCCGTCTTCAGACGGACTTCGGCTTCGGGCACGCCGCCCTGGCGATGCCGATGATGCTCGCCGGGACCGGGAGGCTGTGCGCCGGCTTCGTGAAGATCGTCCCGCGCCCCGGAGGCGACGGTTCGTGGGTCGTGAGCATGGTGGTGTGGCCGAGGCTCGCCGCCGCGCTCGACTCTGACGAGCAGCGCATCCTGAGGCCGGTCACCGCCGAGTACCTCGGCCTCAAGGCAGAAAACCCGTGTAGCCGGCTATGAGCACCTGCGTCTTGTGCTCATTTCGGTGATGCGCGGTACGCCATTGGTCTCCACGATGTTTGTATACTATATATGTCGTATTTGTGCTTCTTTCAAAAAAAAAGTCGTATTTGTGGCGTATTGTAACGAGACGAGCAAAGTCTGATTTAATACTATATACCTGCTCATTGTCAAGTACAACCACACTTCCAACTCTCACCTCAGCACCATGCTCGTTGATGTCTATGCCAAGTCCAACCTTATTTGTCTGACACATGAATGGGCGTCGCCGCACCCGCCCTTCTCGTCTGTTATGCCCCTACTAAACTCGTTGCCACATGCGCCATTTTCCAGGGTAAAAATACATAGAATATTACAAAAATCAAAATAATGTATTTTTTAGTCAATGCAAGATGTCGTTCCTCACCTTAATTTCATTATCAGAAGAGTGAAAAGTTAGTATTTTAATATAGCTTTCAACAGGATTAATGAGTAATATAATCAAGCATGGCTAGATTATCATTGAGAAAGCATACTATAGAAGCAAGCTGAAGCTACCACTCTTAGGTTTGTAGTGTATATTGTATACCATAGAAGCATAATTTTGAGATCAACACTACAACTTTGTCATGCATCAGGGTGTCTTTGTTTTGAAAAGAAAACAACATGTGTGGGCTAAAGAGGGTTTTAGTTCTACAATTATTTCGACATGCTATGCTTAATTTAACTTCCATGTCGTTCTTGGACCGAGATTGATCGATTGACGCCAGTCCTTTGTATGATCTACTACTCTGTAATTGGGCTCTTGTTTCTCTGTATTGTTTGCTGCAAAAAAATTATAACTTTCAGGTGCAGATTCGCAAGAATGTTCTGACATTGTGTGGTTACAGCGGCAGTATACATAGGAGAGACTCCATTCTGAAGCACCTTCCCAATAAATAACAAAAAAATCAAAAAAAAAACTGAAGTTTACAAAGGAAGAATGAATTAGTGGTATTAGTATTACCCTTTAAGAAGAAAGAAAAAAATTCTAAACAAATAACAACAAAGTTTGAACACGATTTACACAAAAATTATGGCTTTTTATAATATGCAAGAATAAGCATATGATAGTGGGGTTTTTAGAGGAATTAGATTATTACCCTCAAAAGGAAATAAAACTGAAACAAAATTAAAATAATAGAGTTTTCTAAGAAAGAATGAATTAGTGGCATGTGCATTACCCTTAAAGAAGAAACAAAATGAAATGAAACTGAAACAAAATGAAAATAATGAACTTTTGTAAGAAGAAAGGAAATGAAAAAATAATCTAAAACAAACAATGACAAAATTTGGACACACTATACAAAAAAAATGCATTTTTTCAAATATACAAGAATAAACATATAATAGGGGAATTTTTGCATAAAAAAAGTTTCCTAACAAGGAATGAATTTGTGGCATTGATATCACGGTTTTAAAAAATAAAACAATAACTATAATAAATTGAAATAATGAATTAGTGGCATTGAAATTGCATGTTTTTGTAGTATGCAGACAATAATCATATAATAGTGCAATCTTTGCATATATTTTATAGTATTTGTGTGTATACGTTTAAACTCACCCAACACCTGAAAATTTTCAATTAGTTGTCATTTGTGCATATATTTTATAGTATTTGTGTGCATATATTTTATACGTTTTTGTCGAATGAGGGGCATCTTGTCAAGGAACACATCATTTCAAGGAGTTGTCATTTTTGTTTACAGGAGGTTGAAACCCTGGCCTCTGCGTCAATCTGATGCACATAATCATTTTTATTGAAGTTGATGCAAGTCAATGAGATCGAAGTCATCAACATGTGTAGTATAAAGCATGTGCAATAACAAAAAAACAATTACAAGTAAAGAATATATCACCTACAACTAAATCGAATTATTCCGTAACAACGCCTTCAGGAAAGGATAAACATCCTCAGGTTGCCATCGCCACTTCTGGCAGAACAGTAATTTTCATCCAGATAGTCATCAGCAACCACTGAAGGCAAAGAGATAGGAGCAACTCCAATGGGGCAACCCATTTCGTTCGCCCGCGTCCGTTTGGATCGGCGCGGACAAAAGTGGCGGCCCAACGCGCCGACCCAAACGGACGCGCGTCCGTTTTTCGTCCGCGGGCGACCCATTCCAAGCCCAATTTTGAGCTCGATTTGCGTCGGCGCGGACACGAGACGGACGCGCGTGCGCACCTACTCCTCTCCCCGGGCCCGTCTGTCGGTGGCAGCCACCACCATTTCCCTCCTTTTTCCCAAAAACACTCCCGCCCGCGCGCGCCCCTGCCCCCCAACCAGCCATGGAGGACGCCATCGACCTCGACCTCGACGCCGCCGCCGACCTCGCCTCCCTCGCCTTGTCCGGCGCCGTCGGCCCCTCCGGGAAAGGCAAGCCTCGTGCCCCGTGCAAGACCGCCGCGGCGGCCAAGCCAAAGAAGGCGCTGACGCCCGAACAGCGGGCAAGGGAGTCAGCCAAGAGGAAGGGCCGGAGGCACACCGCGGACGCGAGGGACGAGGCCGCTGCGCAGGCCGCCTCTGTCGCCGCCGTGCAGCAGGAGTTCACCACCGCCCGCGTCGCCGCGGCAACGAGGGAGGCGCTCTACATGCTTGGGGTAAACCCTAGCCAGCACGGCCTCGTCCAAGCCGCCGTCGCCGCGGCCAGCACCGGCTCGTTGGTGTTTCCTCGGATGGTGATGCCCGACTCACCCCGCGCATGGGCTTGCAACCCGGTCCCCGGCTTCCACGTCTACCCGCAGGCCTCCCGCCTCTCCAGGGAGTGCTCACCCCGCGCATCGGCTTGCAACCCAGACGCGCCTTCCACGCCTGCGCCCATCGACCTCAACGCCACCCCGGTGGTTGGTGGCTCGTCGTCCGGCGGCACGAGGAAACGCGCGCGACAGGCGCCGACCGGCGGTCTCCCGGACGCCCGTAACCTGTTCGAGGAAATGCTGTCCGCCGTCGACGAGGACTACATGCAACACCTCATCTTCAAGGGTGGTGCGCCGAGCGCTGGCTACGATCCCGAGGAGACGCAAAGCCAGGACGGCCGCGGGGCGTTCACGCCGGCCGCTGGCTATGATCTTGATCAGGCGGCCTTCATGCGTGATTAGGTCGGCATCGACCTGGACGGCTTCCCCCTCGACCACGAGTTCCCGGATGACTATGGGCTAGAGGAAGAGGACGAGTGCGACATCGAAGTGGAGCCTTTGTTCGAGGACGAGCTCGCCAACCAAACCGCCGGTCCTAAGCCGAAGCGCAAGAGAAAGCGCACGAAGGCGTACACAGCTGCCGAGGACAAGCTTCTTTGCGAGTGTTGGCGAGACATTGGACAAGACCCAAAGACGGGCGCTGAGCAAAAGCATTCAACCTTTTGAACTCGTGTGCACAGCGAGTTTCATGAGCGTAAGAAGTTTCCACCTTACCAATTTGTGAGCACGTGCGGGTGGGTCTCCATTTCCAAGCGGTGGAGGGTGATCCAACAAGAGTGCAACAAGTTTGCGCCACCCTTGAGAGTGTCAAGGCCCGCCCTCGTGAGCGGCATCGGCGTGCAAGACATGGTATGATAGCAAGCAAGCCGCCCTCTTTTGTGCCATCAAGATCATCCTTTTACGTCTTCATTTTGCATGGAAACATTTTGTAGGCATTTCAAGCTTTGGAGGCATTCAAGGTTCAACATAATGGTAAGTGCTTCAACCTCTCCCATTGCTATCGGGTCATCAAGAACGAAGAGAAGTTCAAGGCACAATATGCCGCGCTCAAGGCACGTGGGAGGAAGGGCGCCGTGGAGGATGTTGGGGAGGGCGAGTCGGCACGGCCGCGGGGGAAGACCAACTCCAAGAAGGAGGACAAGCGAGATGCGGCCACCAACGCCTTGATCGCAAGCATGGACGGCATGATGAATAAGAAGGACTCAAGAGAGGAGGAGCGCCGGCGTTTCAAGGAGGAGCAAATGGATGCTTTCATGGAGGTCTAAAGGAGAAGGCTTAATCTTGACGCCGAGAAGCAAGCCAAGATGTTCAAGCTCGAGGCGGAGAAGCAAGCCAAGATGCTAGAGATCGAGGCCGCCAACGCCAAGACAAAGGCGAACGAAGTGGCTCTTGCAAGCATGATGACCGGGGTGGAGATCATGAAGGTGGATCTCAACGCCTTGTCGCCAAGGAAGAGGCCGTGGTTCGAGAAGATGCAGGCCGACATGCTCAAGTTCAACGACGAGTGATCTATGGCGTCGAGGGGCCATCTTTTTTATATGCCGGCAGGTGTGCCGACATGACCACGGGAGCCGCGATGGCGTGGTCGAACTCAAGTCCCACCATTTTTTGTGTGCTGGCATGTGTGTCGGCCGGCTAGCGAGTGCGCCAGCATGAACTGTGGTGCTTTCTGAGGCCGGCATTGTATGCCGACGCTGGCATGAGACATGAACGCTGGCATGATCGGCCGCGGGCCTTTTTTATTTAAAAGTTGAATGCGGACGTGAAATGGGTCGGCGCGTTGGACGCATTGCCGATCCAAATGCAAAACTGGACGGACGGCGGGCGGGCGGCCGATCCAAACGGACAAAAGACGGACAAATGCGTCATCCGTTTGGGTCGCCCCATTGGAGTTGCTCTGACAGTTTCAATAAGGACACGGCAAAAACTCATCGCTTCCATGCTCGACCAATCGAGCTCAGAACAAGGGTTCTCACCCCGGGCTTGAACTGGCGTTCCACTAAAGTCACATCAGCAAGTACGTGTCCGCAGAGGCCCCGGTGTCGCAGATCAACGTGATGACAGGTCCGGTCGTCACCACGCCGGAGTTGAATCTGACTGCTCGTACACCTCCGCAGCCAACCCATGCTCCACTCCAGATCGCCCACACTTCTGAAGATGCGAGTGGTTTACGGGCCCATAAACCCTTATCTGTCTGCCACCAGGAATTGCCATCAGCGAGCGAACGAGCTGATGACAGCGAATCAGTCGGAGGCGCATGTGCTAGCGTACTGGCTAATAGCACAAAGGACTCCGCCCACTTTGAATCTTCAGAACAAAAGAGAGACTCGCTTTTTAGAGCCAAAGCTCAATCTCAGCATTTTACCGTGGTATTCTAGTTTAGCGAGGAAAGGAAATGTCAGACTCGCGTGTTAGGGTCGTCAGTCGGAGCCTCGTCAAGGCGGCCGGCGCCGTCACGCCGCGCATCCTCGCCGTGTCCAACCTCGACCTGCTCCCTCGGCCCATACCGTCCTTGCTCTTCTGCGCCTACCGCGAGCCCTCCACCGGCTGCTTCCGCGATGTCGTCGCCATCTTCAATGCCAGGCTACCGTCCCTGCTCGAGCACTTCTCCCCCCTCGCCGGTCGCCTCATGTCCAGCCCGCGCTCCGGGGTTCCGGAGGTGGACTGCGACAACCAGGGCGCGGAGCTTGTCGTCGGTGAGGTCGGCGTGGGACTGGCGAGCCTGGACTACGGCGCGCTAGGCGCGTCGCTGGCGAGGATCGGCGCGCTCGTCCAGTACGGCGCCGACGTCGTGCTTTCGGTGCAGCTCGTGTCCTTCGCCTGCGGCGGGTTCACCGTTGCGTGGTGCTCCAACCACGTGGTCATGGACGGGTACGGGCTGTGCATGCTCGCCAGCATGTGGTCCGAGCTCGCGCGGTCCGGGACGATCGACACCACCCGCAGCAGCGGGGCACCCAACTTCGACCGCGCCGTGTTGCCGCGCCCCCGCGCCGCGCCGTCCTACAGCCCCTCGCTCAGCGAGGCGTTCACGCCGTTCGAAGACAAACATCTGGTTAACTCCCTCACGGCCGGGAGCTACTGCGTCACGCGCCTGTACTACATCGAGGAGCGTGACATCGCCATGCTGCGCGCGCGGGCGAGCAGGGAGGCTGTCGGCGAGCGACGCGCGACCCGCCTCGAGGCGGTGTCGGCGTACCTGTGGAAGGCCTTGGCCGCCGTCGTGGCCGCGTCCGGCTCCGACGAGACCTGCCGCATGGGCTGGTGGGTGGACGGGCGGCGGAGGCTGAGCGTGCCGGGAAAGGAGGCCGCGATGCGCAACTACGTCGGCAACGTCGGGACGTTCGCGCTCGCGGAAGCAACCGTGGAGGAGGTCCAGCGGCGGCCGCTCCCGGATGTCGCGTCGATGGTGCGGGAGGCGATCGCCGCGAGGGCCACCGAGGAGCATTTCCAGGAGCTGGTAGACTGGGTGGAGGAGCACAAGGGCGGCAGGTTCGTGGAGACGGCGACCGTCGGGCTGGGCAGCCCGGCGTTAGCCGTGACGTCATTCGCGTCGTTCCGTCTTCGGACGGACTTCGGATTCGGGCACGCCGCCCTGGCGATGCCGATGATGCTCGCCGGGACCGGGAGGCTGTGCGCCGGCTTCGTGAAGATCGTCCCGCGCCCCGGAGGCGACGGCTCGTGGGTCGTCAGCATGGTGGTGTGGCCGAGGCTCGCCGCCGCGCTCGACTCTGACGAGCAGCGCATCCTGAGGCCGGTCACCGCCGAGTACCTCGGCCTCAAGGCAGAAAACCCGTGTAGCCGGCTATGAGCACCTGCGTCCTGTGCTCATTTCGGTGATGCGCAGTACGCCATTGGTCTCCACGATGTTTGTATAAGCTTTGTCGCGTTCGCTCTATGTCGTATTTGTGGCGTATTGTAACGAGACGAGCAAAGTCTGATTTAAACCTCTACATTTCAGCTTATAGATATCGTCGGAAACGAACGTCCACATCTAAATCCCTGAAATTTGTACCTTGCGCTCTTCAATCCCGGTTGTATTTAAACTTAGAGCATATCCAAACACAATTGGCCGAGATGAGGTTGAGACCCACATGTCAGCGGGGGAAGTAAATAAGGAAGTACTCCATCCGTAAACTTATATAAAAGCATTTAGATCACTAGTTGATAGACTGCCTGCCGTAGCTGATAACCATCGCAAGCGTGCTATTGCTCGTCGTTACGCTAGCGTCCTGCCCACCATGTAGTGCACCGCTCGTGCCCGCCGCGCACGCCGTCTATGAAATCTCCTTTCATAGGCCCGTTTTTCTGTATCTGTGTGCATCGTGGGACGAAATGGGTCACCTCGGGACGCGACGACTCCAAGTTGACCTCGCAGCCAACGCCGCGGTGGCGGGCGTTTGCCTAGGACCGTGCTGCAGAGAAGAACGCCTTTTAGTTGTAGTACAGCTCCGCCGCTGCCTGCGTTAAGTGGCAACTTCTATGTCATATGCCTCCACTGCTGACCACCTCTGCTAAAACACGTCTAGGCGGAACAAGCCTTGAACAACGCCTCTTGTGTGTGGCATGGCTCGTCGACGTGCTCTTCCTCCTATCCGACACGAAGGTGTCACGCCTGTCTACCTGCTGCTAGTCCTCCGAGCATCGCTGGTGTGGGACGCCGGGCTAGAGCAGTACGCCGACGAGTCGGTGACTACGCATGGTGTGCGCTTGTCCACTGGCACGGGTCGTACAGGAGGAACTTGTTCCCCGGCTTCCGACATCCAACTCGTTGTCCACGTCCATTTAGGCTGGCCGTAGCGGGGGTATCAGAGCCGGCATCATGCACTCAGCAATAGCAAACATGATGATGTGGCAGAGAATTAAAGAGAAAGGATTAGAGTAACATAGGTAGATACCATAACATAATAAATGTTATATTACTTTGTGTCATGCATGGTCATAAATAAGGTCATCTATGATACTACTCTATGATACTATGCACCATGAAGGTAATAATATCATACACTAGTACCATATGCATGGTATTGATATATGATACTTCCCACTATGAGTAGCCTTATACATCCATCGATCCATGCAAATAAAAACCATGCATGCACGTGTGTTCTGAAAATCAAGCTTAGTCAGCAATCCCAGAGTCTTGGTGCCACGTCACCAAATCCCCTCCTAAAAGGCATCAAGGTTAAAAACAACGGGGATCGAAGAGCAAATGGTACAAACTTCAAGGATTTAGACGTGAGGGTTTGTTTCCGACGACCTCTACAACCTCAAGGTTTAAACCAGACTTCACTCCAACGAGACCGACTGATGGCGAAACACTGATGCAGAGGGTGCCTTACATCGCTGGGTGGCGCACATCCCAGAGCATGTCCGCCATCTATGCTCATCATGGCGCACCGCTGGCCCAATCGAGTCGAGTGGACGTTGGCTTCACAACGACGGCGGTGGTTGCCAAAGGCCTGACGTGGTTGTGATGCTTGGATCGCATCGGCGGCTGGTCTGTTGGCTGTTACTTGGGTCCTGGACGGGTGCATGAGACATGTTGATGTTGCCGATAATGTTCAGCCCTCTGCATTTGCCGGCGGGCACGGCTTCATTCGCTCCCCGTGACCATGGTGTAGGGCTCTCTCCTGTGATGTGGCAGTCAGTGGGTGTGCTTCACCGTCGATGCGGTTCGTGTGGTAGACACTCAAGCATGTGTCAGTGCACTCACTATGGTCTGCGGTGGCCATCAAAATGTCTTTGTGAGGGTTACTTCCTATGGATTCGGTGGTTGCTACGTGCGGCTCATGCTGGTGACAATGCGTGATTTAGCTGAAAGGCTTCTTTGTGGGTTTTGGTTGTTCTCACTCTTGTTGGTTTGCTTTAGGTGACGGGATGCAATATATAGCAGCAGCTTGACGCAGGATATGGTTGTGCAACAGCAGTAGTGGAATTTCTAGCCCAACGCATGCAGTTGCTTGGATCACGGAAAAGGGATGGCGACAACACACAATTGCCTTTGATTTGCCGGTGCTTCTCAAGTAACCGGTTTCGACCTTCAAGGTGAAAACCCTAGGTCTGTCCGAGTTGGTTATACCTGGCAATGACGATGTTTTTTTTGCGTCATTACCTTGTTCAAGGCATTGCATAGATATGCTTGGACTTGTTTTTCAGGGTGAAAATCTAGAATATGACCTTTGGTGGTTGGATGCCATGACGGCACCGCTCAGGCATCATTCCCTTCCTAAAGGCGTTATTGTCGAAGAGCCTCATTATCTTTATGGTGTCCAGAGTTGGTTGATGAGGATATGGTCGGTGATGTAGTTTGTTGATCATTATTTTGAACGCTTCATTTTGTTCTCCTTTTTTGCTCAGGCATAGTTTTGATTGTGTATGACTTTGTTAGTTGCCGGTGTGTCTATTTGTATTTGTGCATTGATGTTGCCTATGTACGTTCTAACTGTGCAGAGATGAGGTGTGTGCTTATGGTGCTTCTATCCACTTAATGTTTTTTACTTTGAGTGAATAAAACGTAACCTTTGTTGAAGAGAAAAAAACTGTTACAATCCCTATTAATTATCTTGGCAACAGATACAAGTATTCAGAGGAATTCAGAAGAGGAGGAGCATGTGAGGCTGGGGAAAGTGTTCACGAATAAAGCAGACTTTCGGAGCAGGGGTGCATTGAAGCACGTTTTTCTGAACTCCTCAGAAGTGATGTTTAAAAGATTTTATTCTTTTTATTTTTTACATAAATATGCGCATGCATGTGGTCTAAGTATGTGTGAAACCTCGTTCGATAATACGCTATATTATATGCTGCAAAAAGAAGGCAAAAATTTGGCCTCAAAATCGACAAAAAAAAACAAGCCCATTTTTTCATTATTTGTCTTTTTTCTATCAGTCACATGCAAGCACGTATATTGATGAAATTTTGGCCCGATATACTACCCTGATATACATGCATCTACAAAAAAAAATTGAAATTTTTCATGCTGTAAAAATCCTTTTGTTGAACTTTATAAAACCAGGCTCGGATGACAATACTTGGGTAGAAAATGCATTCTCTATGATGCACGCACTATCCTTCGGTGTTCTGGCATGTTGATCTGCGTCTAAATAAGCCACATGTTGCCTCCAACACCTGTGTATACAAACCTCAAACAATATATTAATCAAAATACTTTCCCAAATTTCCACTCTGTTCATGTGCATCCGGACCGCCGAACATGCATGCATCCGGTACAGGACAAGGTCTGGAAAGGTTGATTTTATTTTCATAATTCATCTTGGAGTCGGTTTTCTGTTTGGGTTGCTAGCTAGGGTAGCATTGTTTATAAACAAGAAAAAAGAAGGTGCCACTTGCGCCCCTGAATGGGTAAATCCATTTACCAGAAAAGGGGAAAAACAAACTTCACCTCGTGTCACTCCCACTAGCTACATGGACGCCTCCCTCACGCCGGTGCCCATCTCTCCGCCCCTCTCCTCACCACCGTTGTCGGCAGCTAGGCTTCTTCCTCCCTTTTGCGTGTCATCTGAGTAGAATGGGGCAGGACCACATCATCAAGGTCAACGTCCTCAATCCCTAAGTGCAGCATCAACTCCTTGAGATCGGCCTCCGCAGCAATCGATGCAGAAGAACTAGTCGCCACGGAAACCCTAGGAGCATCTTTGAGGAAAAACTTTGAAAAGAAACACCCATTGAATACACCCCAGACCACGTGTGCCCCGACCATCTAGGCGCCGCTAGGGCCCGCCCTTTATTAGCCCGAGCGAGGACGATGAAGAAGAGACCAGTGACGAGGGAAAGGTGGCTCAACTCTGGGTCACCTCGGCATCGTTGTGGCGTTGGCTAGGGTTTCAATGAGCTGCACCCTTGAAAGCGACGCCGGCGTCCGCCGAGCACTTTGGTTGATACGTGCATTGATCCAACGAATGATCGGCGCCGATGAATCGGTCTACTTTGGTTTTCCACTTCTATTGCTTATTTACCCTGTCGAATAAATTAAAAACTGAAAATGAAAACAAAAACACGAGTACATGTCACATGTCAAAACAGCCATCCGAGCCGTAATTTAAAGAGGAGGTAATAGCACCCCAGGTACCCTAACTTGCACACAATGTGATGATTTAGTCCCAAAGTTGCAAAACTACACCAAACCATACCCCAACTTGCATCCAATGTGATGTTTTAGTCCGAGGCCAATCAGAGCTCGCCAATTGGGTGCCAAGTGGCTGGGCCGGTCAGCACTGGCAGTTTTGCACAAAACCCCCTACCGTTTCACTGATTCAACCCACAGTCACCCCCCACTCGTTCCCCACCTGAATTAAATCTGTCGGATTCCACTTCGCGTCCGTTCGAGAGGGTTCAGTTGGTCGCTGTCGGGGCGACAGAGCTCACGGGCTGGCGGGTCGATGGTGACTGAAGGAAATATGCCCTAGAGGCAATAATAAAGTTATTATTTATTTCCTTATATCATGATAAATGTTTATTATTCATGCTAAAATTGTATTAACCGGAAACATAATACATGTGTGAATACATAGACAAACATAGTGTCACTAGTATGTCTCTACTTGACTAGCTCGTTTATCAAAGATGGTTATGTTTCCTAGCCATGGACAAAAAAGTTGTCATTTGATTGACGGGATCACATCATTAGGAGAAATGATGTGATTGACTTGACCCATTCCGTTAGCTTAGCACTTGATCGTTTAGTATGTTGCTATTGCTTTCTTCATGACTTATACATGTTCCTGTAACTATGAGATTATGCAACTCCCGTTTACCGGAGGAACACTTTGGGTGCTACCAAACGTCACAACGTAACTGGGTGATTATAAAGGAGTACTACAGGTGTCTCCAAAGGTACATGTTGGGTTGGCGTATTTCGAGATTAGGTTTTGTCACTCCGATTGTCGGAGAGGTATCTCTGGGCCCTCTCGGTAATGCACATCACTATAAGCCTTGCAAGCAATGTAGCTAATGAGTTAGTTACAGAATGATGCATTACGTAACGAGTAAAGAGACTTGCCGGTAACGAGATTGAACTAGGTATTGGATACCGACGATCGAATCTCGGGCAAGTAACATACCGATGACAAAGGAAACAAAGTATGTTGTTATGCGGTTTGACCGATAAAGA
This sequence comes from Triticum aestivum, assembly GCF_018294505.1. Taxonomy (NCBI): domain Eukaryota; kingdom Viridiplantae; phylum Streptophyta; class Magnoliopsida; order Poales; family Poaceae; genus Triticum; species Triticum aestivum. The sequence continues at coordinate 218,747,694 of NC_057798.1, read as the reverse complement.
TCTTCGTAGAATATGTAGGAGCCAATATGGGCATCCAGGTTCCGCTATTGGTTATTAACCAAGAATAGTTCTAGGTCATGTCTACATAGTTCTCGAACCCGTAGGGTCCGCACGCTTAATGTTTCGATGACAGTTATATTATGAGTTTATGAGTTTTGATGTACCGAAGGAGTTCGGAGTCCCGAATGAGATCGGGGACATGACGAGGAGTCTCGAAATAGTCGAGACGTAAAGATCGATATATTGGACGACCATATTCGAAGTTCAGAAAGGTTCCGAGTGATTCGGGTATTTTTCGGAGTACCGGAGAGTTACGGGAATTCGCCGGGGAGTATATGGGCCTTATTGGGCCATACGGGAATAGAGGAGAGAGGCCAAAAGGAAGGAGGCATGCGCCCCCCTTGGTCCGAATTGGACAAGGGGCGCAGCCCCCCTTTCCTTCTTCCTCTCCCCCTCTTTCCCCTTCTCCTACTCCAACAAGGGAGGTGGAATCCTACTAGGACTAGGGAGTCCTAGTAGGACTCCACACTTGGCGCGCCCCCTCCTAGGGCCGGCCTCCTCCCCCTTGCTACTTTATATACGGGGGCAGGGGGGCACCCCATGAGATATAAGTTGATCTACAGATCGTTTCTTAGCCGTGTGCGGTGCCCCCCTCCACCATATTCCACCTCGGTTATATCGTCGCGGAGTTTAGGCGAAGCCCTGTGCCGGTAGAACATCATCATCACACCACGCCGTCGTGCTGATGGAACTCATCCCCGACACTTTGCTGGATCGGAGCCCGGGGATCGTCATCGAGCTGAACGTGTGCTGAACTCGGAGGTGCCGTGCGTTCGGTGCTTGGATCGGTCGGATCGTGAAGACGTACGACTACATCAACCGCGTTGTCATAACGCTTCCGCTTACGGTCTACGAGGGTACATGGACAACACTCTCCCCTCTCGTTGCTATGCCATCACCATGATCTTGCGTGTGCGTAGAAATTTTGTGAAATTACTACGTTCCCCAACAGTGGCATCCGAGCCTAGGTTTTATGCGTTGATGTTATATGCACGAGTAGAACACAAGTGAGTTGTGGGCGATACAAGTCATACTGCTTACCAACATGTCATACTTTGGTTCGGCGGTATTGTGAGATGAAGCGGCCCGGACCGACATTACGCGTACGCTTACGCGAGACTGGTTTCACCGTTACGAGCACTCGTGCTTAAAGGTGGCTGGCGGGTGTCTGTCTCTCTCACTTTAGCTGAATCGAGTGTGGCTATGCCCGGTCCTTGCGAAGGTTAAAACAGCACCAACTTGACGAACTATCGTTGTGGTTTTTGATGCGTAGGTAAGAACGGTTCTTGCTACGCCTGTAGCAGCCACGTAAAACTTGTAACAACAAAGTAGAGGACGTCTAACTTGTTTTTGCAGGGCATGTTGTGATGTGATATGGTCAAGACGTGATGCTATATTTTATTGTATGAGATGATCATGTTTTGTAACCGAAGTTATCGGCAACTGGCAGGAGCCATATGGTTGTCGCTTTATTGTATGAAATGCAAACGCCCTGTAATTGCTTTACTTTATCACTAAGCGGTAGCGATAGTCGAAGAAGCAATAGATGGCGTAACGACAACGATGCTATGATGGAGATCAAGGTGTCGCGCCGGTGACGATGGTGATCACGACGGTGCTTCGGAGATGGAGATCACAAGCACAAGATGATGATGGCCATATCATATCACTTATATTGATTGCATGTGATGTTTATCCTTTATGCATCTTATCTTGCTTTGATTGACGGTAGCATTTTAAGATGATCTCTCACTAAAATTATCAAGAAGTGTTCTCCCTGAGTATGCACCATTGCCAAAGTTCGTCGTGCCCAGACACCATGTGATGATCGGGTGTGATAAGCTCTACGTCCATCTACAACGGGTGCAAGCCAGCTTTGCACACGCAGAATACTCAGGTTAAACTTGACGAGCCTAGCATATGCAGATATGGCCTCGGAACATGGAGACCGAAAGGTCGAGCGTGAATCATATAGTAGATATGATCAACATAGTGATGTTCACCATTGAAAACTACTCCATCTCATGTGATGATCGGTTATGGTTTAGTTGATTTGGATCACGTGATCACTTAGATGACTAGAGAGATGTCTGTCTAAGTGGGAGTTCTTAAGTAATATGATTAATTGAACTAAAATTTATCATGAACTTAGTCCTGGTAGTATTTTGCAAATTATGTTGTAGATCAATAGCTTGCGTTGTTGCTTTCATATGTTTATTTTGATATGTTCCTAGAGAAAAATGTGTTGAAAGATGTTAGTAGCAATGATGCGGATTGGATCCGTGATCTGCTGTTTATCCTCATTGCTGCACAGAAGAATTATGTCCTTAATGCACCGCTAGGTGACAGACCTATTGCAGGAGCAGATGCAGACGTTATGAACGTTTGGCTAGCTCAATATGATGACTACTTGATAGTTTAGTGCACCATGCTTAACGGCTTAGAATCGGGACTTCAAAGACGTTTTGAACGTCATGGACCATATGAGATGTTCCAGGAGTTGAAGTTAATATTTCCAGCAAATACCCGAGTTGAGAGACATGAAGTCTCCAACAAGTTCTATAGCTAAAAGATGGAGAAGAATCGCTCAACTAGTGAGCATGTGCTCAGATTGTCTGGGTACTTCAATCGCTTGAATCAAGTGGGAGTTAATCTTCCAGATAAGATAGTGATTGACAGAATTCTCTAGTCACCATCACTAAGTTACTAGAACTTCGTGATGAACTATAGTATGCAAGGGATGACGAAAACGATTCCTGAGCTCTTCGTGATGTTGAAATCGACGAAGGTAGAAATCAAGAAAGAGTATCAAGTGTTGATGGTTGACAAGATCACTAGTTTCAAGAAAAGGGCAAAGGAAAAGAAAGGGAACTTCAAGAAGAATGACAAGCAAGTTGTCACTCCCGCGAAGAAGCCCAAAGCTGGACCAAAGCCTGAAACTGAGTGATTACACTGCAAAGGAAATGGTCACTGGAAGCGGAGAAGCCCTGAATATTTGGTGGATAAGAAGGATGGCAAAGTGAACAAGGGTATATTTGATATACAGATTATTGATGTGTGCCTTACTAGTGTTTATAGTAGCCCCTGAGTATTTGATACTTGTTCGGTTGCTAAGATTAGTAATTCGAAACAGGAGTTACAGAATAAACTGAGACTAGTTGAAGGGGAAGTGACGATGAGTGTTGGAAATAGTTCCAAGATTGATATGATCATCATCACACACTCCCTATATTTTCGAGATTAGTGTTAAACCTAAATAAATGTTATTTAGCGTTGAGCATGAATATGATTTGATCATGTTTATTGCGATACGGTTATTCATTTGAAGTTAAAGAATAATTGTTATTCTGTTTACATGAATAAGACCTTCGATGGTTATACACCCAATGAAAATAGTTTGTTGGATCTCGATCGTAGTGATACACATATTCATAATATTGATGCCAAAAGATGCAAAGTTAATAATGATAGTGCAACTTATTTGTGGCACTGTTGTTTGGGTCATATCGGTGTAAAGCGCATGAAGAAACTCCATAAAGATGGATTTTTGGAATCACTTGGTTATGAATCATTTGATGCTTGCGAACCGTGCCTTTTGGGCAAGATGACTAAAACTCCGTTCTCCAGAACAATGGAACAAGCTACTGACTTATTGGAAATAATTCATACCGATGTATGCGATCCAATGAGTGTTGATGCTCGTGGCAAGTATCGTTATTTTCTGACCTTCACAAGATGATTTGAGCAGATATGGGTATATCTACTTGATGAAACATAAGTCTGAAATAGTTGAAAGGTTCAAAGAATTTTAGAGTGAAGTGGAAAAATCATCGTAACAAGAAAATAAAGTTTCTGCGATCTGATCGCGGAGACGGATATTTGAGTTACGAGTTTGGTATTCAATTAAAACAATGTGGAATAGTTTCACAGCTCACGCCACCTGGAACACCACAACGTTATGGTGTGTCCGAACGTCGTAACCGCACTTTATTGGATATGGTGCGATCTATGATGTCTCTTACCGTTATCGTTTTGGGGTTATGTATTAGAGATAGCTGCATTCACGTTAAAAGGGCACCATCTAAATCCGTTGAGACGACACCATATGAACTGTGGTTTAGCGAGAAACCCAAGTTGTCGTTTCTTAAAGTTTGGGGCTACGATGCTTATGTGAAAAAGTTTCATCCTGATAAGCTCAAACCCAAATCGGAGAAGTGCGTCTTCATAGAATACCCAAAGGAAACTGTTGGGTACACCTTCTATCACAGATCCGAAGGCAAAATATTCGTTGCTAAGAATGGATCCTTTCTAGAGAAGGAGTTTCTCTCGAAAGAAGTGAGTGGGAGGAAAGTAGAGCTTGATAAGGTAATTTGTACCTTCTCCCGAATTGGAAAGTAGTTCATCACATAAATCAGTTCCAGTGATTCCTACACCAATTAGTGAGGAAGCTAATGATGATGATCATAAAGCTTCAGATCAAGTTACTACCGAACTTTGTAGATCTTCCAGATTAAGATCCGCACCAAAGTGGTACGGTAATCTTATTCTGGAAGTCATGTTACTAGACCATGATGAACCTACGAACTATGAGGAAGCGATGATGAGCCCAGATTCTGCAAAATGGCTTGAGGCCATGAAATCTGAGATGGGATCCATGTATGAGAACAAAGTGTGGACTTTGGTGGAGTTGCCCGATGATCGGCAAGCCATATTGTATAAATGGATCTTCAAGAGGAAGACAGATGCTGATAGTAGTGTTACTATCTCGACTTGTCGCAAAAGGGTTTTCGACAAGTTCAAGGTGTTGACTACAATGAGATTTTCTCAACTGTAGTGATGCTTAAGTCTGTCCGAATCATGTTAGCAATTGCCACATTTTATGAAAGCTGGCAAAAGGATATCAAAACTGCATTCCTTAATGGATTTATTAAAGAAGAGTTGTATATGATGCAACTAGAAGGTTTTGTCAATCCTAAAGGTGCTAACAAAGTGTGCAAGCTCCACCGATCCATTTATAGACTGGTGCAAGCCTCTCGGAGTTGGAATATACGCTTTGATGAGTTGATCAAATCATATGGTTTTATATAGACTTTTTTGAGAAGCCTGTTTTACAAGAAAGTGAGTGGGAGCTCTGTAGCATTTCTAATACTATATGTAGATGACATATTGTTGATCAGAAATGATATAGAATTTCTGGATAGCATAAAGGGATACTTGAATAAAAGTTTTTCAATGAAAGACCTCAGTGAAGCTGCTTACACATTGAGCATCAAGATCTATATAGATAGATCAAGACGCTTGATAAGATTTTTTCAATGAGTACATACCTTGATAAATTTTTGAAATAGTTCAAAATAGAACAGTCAAAGAAGGAGTTCTTGCCTGTGATGCAAAGGTGTGAAGTTGAGTAAGACTCAAGACCCAACCATGGCAGAAAATAGAAAGAGAATGAAAAGTCATTCCCTATGCCTCAGTCATAGGTTATATAAAGTATGCTATGCTGTGAACCAGACCTATTGTATACCTTGCTCTGAGTTTGACAAAGGAATACAATTTTGATCTAAGAGTAGATCACTGGACAGCGGTCAAGAATATCCTTAGTGAGGACTAAGGAGATGTTTCTCGATTATGGAGGTGATAAAAGAGCCCGTCGTAATAAGTTACAACGATGCAAGCTTTTACACCAATCCAGATGACTCTAAGTCTCAATCTGGATACATATTGAAAGTGGGAGCAATTAGCTATAGTAGCTCCGTGCAGAGCATTGTGGACATAGAATATTTGCAAAATACACACGACTCTGAATGTGACAGACCTGTTGACTAAGATTCTCTCACGAGCAAAACATGATCGCACCTCAGTACTCTTTGGGTGTTAATCACATAGCTATGTGAACTAGATTATTGACTCTAGTAAACCCTTTGGGTGTTGGTCACATGACGATGTGAACTATGGGTGTTAATCATATACAGATATGAATATTGGTGTTAAATCACATGGCAATGTGAACTAGATTATTGACTCTAGTGCAAGTGGGAGACTGAAGGAAATATGCCCTAGAGGCAATAATAAAGTTATTATTTATTTCCTTATATCATGATAAATGTTTATTATTCATGCTAAAATTGTATTAACCGGAAACATAATACATGTGTGAATACATAGACAAACATAGTGTCACTAGTATGCCTCTACTTGACTAGCTCGTTTATCAAAGATGGTTATGTTTCCTAGCCATGGACAAAAGAGTTGTCATTTGATTAACGGGATCACATCATTAGGAGAAATGATGTGATTGACTTGACCCATTCCGTTAGCTTAGCACTTGATCATTTAGTATGTTGCTATTGCTTTCTTCATGACTTATACATGTTCCTGTAACTATGAGATTATGCAACTCCCGTTTACCGGAGGAACACTTTGGGTGCTACCAAACGTCACAACGTAACTGGGTGATTATAAAGGAGTACTACAGGTGTCTCCAAAGGTACATGTTGGGTTGGCGTATTTCGAGATTAGGTTTTGTCACTCCGATCATCGGAGAGGTATCTCTGGGCCCTCTCGGTAATGCACATCACTATAAGCCTTGCAAGCAATGTAGCTAATGAGTTAGTTACGGAATGATGCATTACGTAACTAGTAAAGAGACTTGCCGGTAACGAGATTGAACTAGGTATTGGATACCGACGATCGAATCTCGGGCAAGTAACATACCGATGACAAAGGGAACAAAGTATGTTGTTATGCGGTTTGACCGATAAAGATCTTCGTAGAATATGTAGGAGCCAATATGGGCATCCAGGTTCCGCTATTGGTTATTGACCAAGAATAGTTCTAGGTCATGTCTACATAGTTCTCGAACCCGTAGGGTCCGCACGCTTAACGTTTCGATGACAGTTATATTATGAGTTTATGAGTTTTGATTTACCGAAGGAGTTCGGAGTCCCGGATGAGATCAGGAACATGACGAGGAGTCTCGAAATGGTCGAGACGTAAAGATCAATATATTGGACGACCATATTCGGAGTTCGGAAAGGTTTCGAGTGATTCGGGTATTTTTCGGAGTACCGGAGAGTTACGGGAATTCGCCGGGGAGTATATGGGCCTTATTGGGCCATACGGGAATAGAGGAGAGAGGCCAAAAGGAAGGAGGCCTGCGCCCCCCTTTGGTCCGAATTGGACAAGGGGCGCAGCCCCCCTTCCTTCTTCCTCTCCCCCTCTTTCCCCTTCTCCTACTCCAACAAGGGAGGTGGAATCCTACTAGGACTAGGGAGTCCTAGTAGGACTCCACACTTGGCGTGCCCCCTCCTAGGGCCGGCCTCCTCCCCCCTTGCTCCTTTATATACGGGGGCAGGGGGCACCCCATGAGACATAAGTTGATCTCGGATCGTTCCTTAGCCGTGTGCGGTGCCCCCCTCCACCATATTCCACCTCGGTCATATCGTCGCGGAGTTTAGGCGAAGCCCTGCGCCGGTAGAACATCATCATCGTCACCATGCCGTCGTGCTGACGGAACTCATCCCCGACGCTTTGCTGGATCGGAGCCCGGGGATCGTCATCGAGCTGAACGTGTGCTGAACTCGGAGGTGCCGTACGTTCGGTGCTTGGATCGGTCGGATCTGAAGACGTACGACTACATCAACCGCGTTGTCATAACGCTTCCGCTTACGGTCTACGAGGGTACGTGGACAACACTCTCCCCTCTCGTTGCCATGCCATCACCATGATCTTGCGTGTGCGTAGGAAATTTTTGAAATTACTACGTTCCCTAACAGTGACGTCAGTGACGGAGGCGTCGTCGCCGCCATTCGCCGGCGACGTGGAGACGCCGGCATCTGCTCATCTCGTCCGGCCATTCAGAGCATTCCCTCCTGATTACTGTGAGCTCGACGCCCCTTCTCTGCTTTCTTTCCCTCCCTCTCCTGTCCTCTACTTTGCTCCTCTGAGCTCGTCGCCCCGCCATTTGCAGCTCGAATCAGGGTCGTCTAGTGGTGTTATTTGAGTAGGGTCATGTATGGCGAAGTGGAGCTAGGGTTTCGGCCGATGAATTTACGTTTTGGTTCGACACGATAGCTAGGGTTTATGGCGGACAAATTCGATGTTAATGCCTTTGTAGTTGGCTTTTCGTTCTGCTTTACCCTGCACTCTTACTCAAGCATCTGTTCGTGTTGTGAAATTTAACTCCTTTTTGCTGTTGAAGATGTATTGTACATAGTATAAACTTGGCTATTTTGTTACACCATTTAGTATATTTTTGGTAAAGCTAATGGTATGTGCAGCTAAGTTTCAGTGAATTGATTGGTTTGTGTTAATGTTGTGATAATGTTGTATTTCATTTATGGTTAGTTTATATTTAGTTCACTGAACATGTAGTTAACTGAATATTTTCAAGTTAACTGAATATGTAGTTATCTGTAGTTCAGTTACCATGTTCAGTTGCTGTAGTTAACTGCATATTTTTAGTTACTGTAGTTATCAGAATTTTGTCAAGTACTGTAGTTAACTGAATCTTTTTCAGCTTACTGTAGTTAACTGAACCTTAAGCTGTTGTTCAAGTATGTTATGCAATTGACTAATTTATTCAGTTAACTCAACTGATGCATCTTTGTTTTGAATACAGTGTGTGATGCAGCAAATGGAGAAAGGGTGGACAGTCCATTTTTTACACCGGAACTTGAGCATGGTGGAATTTTCTGTGGCCCAATCACAAACCTGGAGTACTGAAACCCTTCTGTTGAGGTGCTAGCCTTTGTTGACTCTGGCACTTTCTCTTATGCATTCCTTGAACAACACTTGCTTTGGTTGGGATATCCTGTGAGTGAGCACATCATTTACTTCAGCAAACCAAATAAACCAATCTCAGATGGTTTGATCAGAATTAGCAGTGATGAGGATGTGCAGCATATGATCAGAGCCAGTGCTGAGCACAAGATGCTTGTAGTCATGGTTGACCATACAGATTTCATCAGCAACTTCAGGTCTGACTTGGTGTGCACATTGCCCCTATGTTTCATAAAATCAACAACAAGTCTTGCAGCAACAAGTGCATCCCCTTCCCATAGCCTAGTTTCAGTCTTTGTAGAAGATCCTTTGTCAGAGATTGCAACAAATGGAATAGATCCAGAGAGTTTGCTTATTGAGGGTGCTGTCGTGGTTCTAAGTCCGACAGTAGAGTGGGGGTAGGTATGGAGAGGCAAGGTCCTAGCTATGGAGCAGTTGTAAACACAAGAGATGTACGAGTTCAGGCCCTTCTCGGAGGAAGTAATAGCCCTACGTCTCGGAGCCCGGAGGCGGTCGAGTGGATTATGTATGTATGGATTATAGGGGTGCGAACCCTTTACACTGAGGAGGGGGTGTCTTATATAGTGCCTGCCAGACCCCTCCGGCCCTCAGTAATGCGGGGTTTAAAGTACATTAAGTCTAGGCGTTACTGGTAACGCCTCACATAAAGTGTCCTAAATGCCATAAAGTCTACTTAATTACAGACCGTTGCGGTGCAGAGTGCCTCTTGTTCTTTTGGTGGTCGAGTGAGTCTTTATGGTCGAGTCCTTCGAGTCTGTCGAGTGAAGTCCCTCTTGGTCGACTGGAAGGCAGTTTCTTCTGAGGGTGTCCTTGGGTAGGGTACTTAGATCAGGTCTATGACCCTACCCTAGGTACATGACTTCATCATTAGCCCCTGAATGGATTGAGGTTTGAGTGAGGAAGGAGTTGATATTATTTCCGACCTGCTTTTGCGTTCTGGATATGTATCGTCTTGGACCAATAATCTCTTTGTTGATAATCAGCAACTTTTCTTCGGTCGCCTTGATCCATTCTTTTCTCTCGTCGAGTGAACTTTTGAACTTAACAATTCCGAGCGACGGATCGCAGGAAATCTCTCGTCTGACAGATCGATCTGCCGTTCGCGGATTTTGTGGGATCCGAAATTTGGGGAAGCGCGCGAAGCGGGGCGGACCGCGGCGCTCGGATGGGATAGGGCATAGACGCCTCGATTCCCGCGCCACCTTTTTCGCCACGTATCGCGTACGCGCGACTGTTTCGGGATGTGATTGGATTGCCCGGGCCCACTTGTCATCCACTCGGAAGTGTTCTTATAAAGGCGCCCGGCGAGGGTTTTTGAACAGTATCTCTCCATTCTCCTCCTGCCCTCTCCGCCTCCGCCCACTGCGCCCGCTCTCGCCTCCGCGCAATCGCTCCTCGTACGCTTCGCCGGCAACAATGGTGAAGGAGAAGACGGCGGCGCTGGAACGCGCGAAGAAGGCGTCGGCGACGGGGAAGGCGAAAGGGAGAGCAACCAGTCGGGGCGGGTCTTCGTCCAGATCTCGTCTGCCGCACGGCTGGGTCCAAGGAGATTGGATCCGGTCGACCATCACTGAGAAGGATCTCACCGACATGGCCAACGACGGTCTGATCCCCCATGGAGCAGCCAGGCTCTCGGGGAATGAGTGGCAACCTCAGCCGGAAGAGGGTGAGTGTGTTCTTCTGGCTACCCACGTCGACTGTGGATTCTCTTTGCCGCCGAGTGTTTTCTTCCGTGGTTTCTTGAACTTCTTTGGGGCGCAACTCCACCACTTCAATCCGAACTCTATCGCCTACCTTGCTGCCTTTGTGTCCATGTGTGAGAACTTCCTGGGTTGCCGACCGCACTGGGGTCTGTTCAAGCATATATTCACGTGTCGCTCTCAGACCGTGAAGAAGGCGAGTCCAGATGACGATAAAACCAAGGTTATTCAGATGTGTGGAGGTCTGGGGATCCAGATGAGGAACAAGAGCACCTTCCCAACCATGACCCTTCCTGAGTCGGTCAGAGGCTGGCAGTCGACTTGGTTCTACTGCCAGAACGAGTCGACGCCGGGGCAGTCGAGTGGTCTCCCTCCGTTTACCATGGACCGAGCCAACAAACCCTCCTCTCTGAAGGTGCTCCCGGAGGAGAAAGCCGACGTGAAGATGTTGATGGAGCGCGTAGTCCAGTTAGTTCGGGAAGGAGTGACGGGTATGGATCTTCTGGAGGTCTTTCTTAGGCGACGTATCCAGCCTCTTCAGTACCGAGGCCATTGCATGTGGCTGTACTGCGGAACCGAAGATGAGACTCGGATCAATCCAGAAGCAGTCGACGATGCCACACTGGAGAGGTGGATGGCCGCGGTCACTGGGAACAAAGACAACCCTCGTGGAGCCAGGAGGATTCCACCACTCGACCATTCTAGCATTCCAGACAAGGTATGCCCACTTTATCTCCAATTGTATTCTTGCCATACTTATTCCGTTTTCGCCGCAAATTGGTCGATTGATCTTTGTCTTGATGTCTGACAGGCCCTCACCGAACTATACTCGATGCCCAATGGAGCGCAGACTCCGACTGAAGAGGGGGAAGCGAGTGGGGGCGAAAGCCAGGAGGAGTGGGACTCGGATGCTGCTGAAGATGATGATGATGACGACTCGATGGGGAGGAAGAAGAGGAGGAGGAGGAGGAAGTTGCACCGCCTCGTACGGAGAGGCGATCGAAGCTCATCCATGACCCTGCGACTGAACGTGGTAAGGGGGTCGCGACTGTCGCGCAGTCGACCAAGCGCCCTCGGACCACCTCTCCGGCGCCAACTGAGAAGGCTCCGAAGCAATCTCGAATGGTGCCGTCGAAACCAGCGAAGGTCTTGCCGAAGATGAAGGTGTCAATTCCCACCATATCAGGGTAAAAATGCTATCTGAGTCCTCTTGCTCTACACGAGTTTATTTTTGGTCGACTCATGAGTTAACCGACTGATTTTTGGAATTGCAGTGCTGCTACTTCTGATACTTCGGCCAGGGCTGACGATCATGAGATGGAAGATGCTGCAACCTCAAAACCTGGTACCACTCTCTTAATTCCGTTTTTTAGTCGATTGGCTCTTGGTCTCTAATTCTGATTCTTTTCTGCAGCTCCATCCAATGTCGTTATCACCCTTCCTGACGACGACGACGATGAGGAACCGCTGAAGCACAGGAGGAGCAGGAAAGCGTCTGCTGGCAGGGTGGCTCAGGACGTGACAGCACCCGAGACACTGGTCGCAGAGGAGGAGAACACCACTCGGCACACCGTATCTTTCGCGGTGCCGCTGACGAGTGCTCACCCCGCGTCGTCGAGTGCTGCACAGCCTTCCCTCTTCTCGACCCACTACGTCCCAGAGGACCAAGCCAGTGCTGCAAAGAAGCGATACGCCAGGCGGGAGTCATGATGGAGCAGGTGAAGGCCATCCGGGAGGCTAGCCAGGCAGCCTATGACGCCAGTTCTGCTCTTCAAAGCAACGTTCAGGTCAGTCGGTCATCGCCTGTTCTGTTAGGATATGATCTCTGAAAATTCTTCTTTCTGGAATCCGTAGTAGTCACCCACTGGGTGTGTCGATTGAAATTCCGGTTTAGTGGGGGCACGCTGAGTGCACCCACTGGGTGTAGTCCCCAAGGCTATGGTGGACTGCTGGCAGTCGACCATAGGCTTTATAAGTTAAGTTCTTCCTTCATTCGACTAGGTCGAATGGATTTCTCCAAACCGGTGGGGGCACGCTGAGTGCACCCACTGGGTGTAGTCCCCGAGACTGTGGTCGACTGCTGGCAGTCGACTACAGTCTGAAGAACATGTCCTGTTTTTTTGTTGGTCGACTGGTCGACTCTATCTTGATAGAACTAGTGGGGGCACGCTGAGTGCACCCACTGGGTGTAGTCCCCGAGACTACGGTCGAATGTTTGTATTCGGCTGTAGTCTTAGAAACGCATGATTTTTCCTTAGTCACTCGGAAGTGAATTATCTTTGACATGTTGTCGATTGGTTCTTCGTAGAAATCCTGCGACCTTGCGGCTCGTTACACCGAGCTGGAGAACAAGCATATCCAGCTCGAGCTTGATCTGAAGCTGGTCCAGGAGAATCTGGCGAAGGCGAAGGAGGAGACCAAAGGTATGTTTGGTGAGGCCTCGACGACTGCTTTTGCCCTCATTTGTTTCAAAATCTGATCTTGCTGTAACTTTGCAGGCAAAGTGAAGGAAGCCCAGAAGAAGAAAGACCTTGAGCTAGCTGAGATGCAAAGACAGCTTTAGAGAAGACCAAGCTCGCAGACGAGAAGTTAGCTTCGGTCACCAAGCTTGAAGAAGAAAACACTAATCTGAAAGCTGCTCTTGCTATTGCAACAAGGAGGTCAGTCGACTGAAAAGCGACAAAGCTGCTCTGAATGACAAGGACAGAGTTGGCTGGGAAGAAGAATGATCTGGAGGCCTATCCGAGCGGACTCGCCAAGAAGTTGTTCCTCATGCTCGAAGGTAATCCTTTGCGCCAAACAATCGTTTTTACAGTGATCTTTCCATTCGACCATTGCCTTGACTCGGCGATTGTACTTGCAGAATTTTGCCAAAACTTTGAAGAGGAAACTGGTCGACTGGAACCAAACCTGGACCCCATCAACTCTCCGATGAATGATGAAGTCGCCATGAACGTGTTCCGGCTCGAGTCTCGCGTTGCTGCTGTCATTGACTATCTTGCAAGGCTGAAGGTCGCCACTTCCCGCATTGACACTACGCTCTGGCCCAGGGAGACACTCCAAAATGACCTCGAGTCTCTGATGACTCGACTAAACACAGTCCCTGGTCGAGTGCAGGAGTGGAAGAAGTCTTCTGCCAGGTGTGGTGTAGATGTCGCTCTGTGTCTGGCCCGAGTCCATTGCAACGATGCACGAGAGGACAAGCTGGCGGCTCTTCGGGTGGCTAACACCAAGAAGCATGATTTCTGGTCTTTCATGGAGACTTTCATCGCTGCTGCCACTCAGATCGCAGACGGAATTGATCTTGATGAGTTTGTTGCACCTTCCAGCCCTCCACAGGAGGGGTAAAAAACTTCTTGAGCTCGACACTTTAAATTTGCCTCGGTATGCCGAGTGATTTTGTAACCGATAAACCTTAACAGGCTTAGCACCTGAGCACTTTCGGTTCCGTTAGGTATTTATCCGAACTTGGATTCGATGTTCAAATATGCTTGCACTTGGCTTGGGATGTCTTTTGCAGGTTAAAGCGAGGTGCTCATTGCAGTCGACTTGTTCCCCAATTCGCTTAGGCAGGCACTAGGCTGTGGCTAAGCCTCCGAGTGGTTGGCATGCTCTCCACTCGGTAGGATTTCTATTACTTAGGCGAGCACTGGGCTGCAGCTAAGCCCCCGAGTGGGAGGTGTGCTCCACACTCGGTAGGATTTTTATAACTTAGGCGAGCACTGGGCTGCAGCTAAGCCCCCGAGTGGGAGGTGTGCTCCACACTCGGTAGGATTTTTATAACTTAGGCGAGCACTGGGCTGCAGCTAAGCCCCCGAGTGGGAGGTGTGCTCCACACTCTGTAGGATTTTTATAACTTAGGCGAGCACTGGGCTGCAGCTAAGCCTCCGAGTGGGAGGTCTGCTCTCCACTCGGTAGGATTTTCACATTGTACTTGTGGCGTAGCTCAAAGGAGAAGGTGGCAGTCGACCTGCACCTCGTCTTCCTTACCACCGCACGTTGTACTTGTGGCGTAGCTTGGAGGAGAGGGTCGCAGTCGACCTGCACCTCGTCTTCCTTGCTACCGCACATTGTACTTGTGACGTAGCTCGGAGGAGAGGGTCGCAGTCGACCTGCACCTCGTCTTCCTTGCTACCGCACATTGTACTTGTGGCGTAGCTCGGGGGAGAGGGTCGCAGTCGACCTGCACCTCGTCTTCCTTGCTGCTGCACATTGTACTTGTGGCGTAGCTCAGAGGAGAGGGGCGCAGTCGACCTGCATCTCGTCTTCCTTGCTACCGCACATTGTACTTGTGGTGTAGCTCGGAGGAGAGGGTCGCAGTCGACCTGCACCTCGTCTTCCTTGCTACCGCACATTGTACTTGTGGCGTAGCTCGAAGGAGAGGGTCGCAGTCGACCTGCACCTCATCTTCCTTGCTACCGCACATTGTACTTGTGGTGTAGCTCGAAGGAGAGGGTCGCAGTCGACCTGCACCTCGTCTTCCTTGCTATCGCCTGTTGTATTTGAACTTAGGCGAGCATTGGGCTGCAACTAAGCCCCCGAGTGGGAGTCTGGCTCACCACTCGGTAGGATTTTATTGAAACTTAGGCGAGTACTTGGACTGCAGCTAAGCCCCCGAGTGGGAGTCTGGCTCACCACTCGGTAGGATTTTATTGAAACTTAGGCGAGTACTTGGACTGCAGCTAAGCCCCCGAGTGGGAGTCTGGCTCACCACTCGGTAGGATTTTATTGAAACTTAGGCGAGTACTTGGACTGCAGCTAAGCCCCCAAGTGGGAGCCTGGCTCACCACTCGGTAGGATTTTATTGAAACTTAGGCGAAACGGATTCGCGGCTAAGCCCCCGAGTGGGAGGCTGGATCTCCACTCGGTAAGGATTTTTTTTACAAACTTAGGCGAAACGAATTCGCAGCTAAGTCACCCACTGAGGGGGAAATTTTACTGAACAAATAAAAGTGACAAAAATCATTGGGGAAATTATGACACTATTATCTTGCAAAACATGAACTACAGAAGTACTTTTATTACAACTCATCCGAGTGAAAACTTAAGTGTAAAATGGGCGGAGTAGCTCCGCGTTCCAAGCTCGGGGCTCGTCGATATTGTGCTTGACGTTGTAGAGACGGTACGCTCCGTTGTGGAGAACCTTGGTGACAATGAAGGGTCCTTCCCAAGAAGGAGCAAGCTTGTGTTGTTTCTGCTGATCCACTCGGAGAACCAAATCTCCTTCCTGGAAGGCTCGACTCTTCACGTTTCTAGCGTGGAAGCGACGCAAGTCCTGTTGATAGATGGTCGATCGGATCAGAGCCATCTCTCTTTCTTCCTCTAAAAGGTCGACTGCGTCCTGCCGTGCTTGTTCCGCTTCAGCCTCGTTGTAGAGCTCAACACGAGGAGCATTGTGGAGCAGATCACTCGGCAAGACCGCTTCAGCTCCATAGACCAAGAAGAATGGAGTCCTTCCGGTCGACCGATTAGGCGTGGTCCTCAGACCCCAAAGCACCGAGGGAAGTTCATCGACCCATGCTCCAGCCGCATGCTTAAGGTCACGCATCAGTCGGGGTTTCAACCCTTTGAGGATCAAGCCATTGGCTCGCTCCGCTTGTCCATTCGACTGTGGATGGGCGACCGAAGCATAGTCGACTCGTGTGCCTTGAGAGGTGCAGAAATCCCTGAATTCCTCCGAGTCGAAGTTTGACCCATTATCTGTGATGATGCTGTGCGGGACTCCATATCTGAATATCAGTTCCCTGATGAAGCTAACAGCAGTACCGGCGTCAAGGTTCTTGATGGGTTTAGCCTCAATCCACTTGGTGAACTTGTCGACTGCCACCAGTACATGCGTGAAACCGCTTCGACCTGTTCTCAAGGGGCCCACCATATCCAACCCCCATACTGCGAAGGGCCAGACGAGTGGTATGGTCTTCAGAGCTGACGCAGGATTGTGTGACATATTGGAGTAGAACTGACATCCTTCGCACTTGTCCACTATTTCCTTTGCCATCTCATTTGCCTTTGGCCAGTAAAATCCGGCTCGGTATGCTTTGGCCACGATGGTCCGAGAGGACGCATGATGGCCACAGGTCCCCGAGTGGATATCATCAAGGATGATTCGACCTTCTTCTGGCGTTATGCACTTCTGACCAACTCCAGTCGCGCTCTCTCTGTACAACTGTCCTTTGATTACGGTAAAGGCCTTGGATCGACGGACGATCTGTCGAGCCTCTTCCTCATCCTCCGGGAGCTCTTTTCTCAGGATATACGCGATATATGGAACTGTCCAGTCGGGAATGACCACTAAGACCTCCATGACCAAGTCGACCACTGCTGGGACGTCTACTTCAGTCGGATCTGTGGCACTCTTGGGTTGCGGAGCTTCTTCGGTGAAAGGATCTTCTTTTACTGACGGAGTATGGATATTCTCCAAGAATACACCACTCGGAATGGCTTCTCTCTTGGAACCTATCTTTGCTAGATCATCAGCTGCTTGATTTTTCAGTCGGGGTATATGATGGAGCTCTAACCCCTCAAACTTCTTTTCCAGCTTCCTCACTGCATTACAGTATCCAGTCATGGCTGGGCTTCTAACGTCCCACTCCTTCATCACTTGGTTGACCACCAAATCTGAGTCGCCATAAACCATAAGGCGACGGACGCCGAGTGAAATGGCCATGCGCAACCCATACAAAAGGGCCTCGTACTCTGCCTCATTGTTGGAGGAATCAAAGTGAATCTGGAGCACATATCTGAGCTTATCTCCTCTGGGGGAAACCAGGACAACCCCAGCACCGGAACCATTCAACATCTTAGAGCCATCAAAGAACATGGTCCAATGCTCCGAGTGAACTTCAGTCGGTTGCTATTGTTCAATCCACTCGGCGAGGAAATCTGCTATTGCTTGGGACTTAATGGCTTTCTTTGCCTCAAACTTGATATCAAGGGGAAGAAGTTCAATCGCCCATTTCGCCACTCGACCAGTTGCATCTCTGTTGTGCAAAATCTCTGAAAGTGGAGCGTCGCTGACGACTGTGATGGAATGATCAGAGAAATAATGAGCAACCTTCTTCGTGGTCATGTATATCCCATACACAAGCTTCTGATAATGAGGGTATCTTTGCTTGGATGGAGTCAAAACTTCAGACAGATAATACACTGGGCGCTGAACTTTGAAGGCTTTCCCTTCTTCTTCCCGCTCGACCGTAAGTACTGTACTGACGACTTGTCCTGTGGCTGCGATATAAAGCAACAGAGGCTCTTTGCTGATTGGAGCAGCAAGCACCGGCTGGGTGGAGAGCAGAGCTTTTAGCTCGGCAAACGCTGCATCAGCTTCTGGAGTCCACTCGAACTTGTCTGCCTTCTTCATCAGTCGGTAAAGAGGCAATGCCTTTTCACCGAGTCGTGAGATGAATCGACTTAATGCGGCCAAGCATCCAGTAAGCTTCTGGACATCGTGCACTCGCACGGGGCGTTTCATTCGGAGTATAGTGCCGATCTTTTCTGGATTAGCGTCGATTCCTCGTTCGGAAACGAGAAAACCGAGTAACTTGCCACCAGGAACTCCGAATGTGCACTTTGATGGATTGAGCTTGATATCATACCTCCTGAGGTTGGCAAATGTTTCGGCGAGGTCAGTCAGCAGGTCGGAACCTTTTCGCGACTTGACCACGATATCATCCATATACGCTTCCACATTCCGACTGATTTGAGTGAGCAAACACTTCTGAATCATTCGCATAAACGTGGCTCCGGCATTCTTGAGGCCGAATGGCATGGTGATATAGCAGAAGCACCCGAATGGAGTGATGAAAGCTGTTTTTATCTCATCGGGTCCGTACAGACGGATCTGATGGTACCCGGAATAGGCGTCTAGAAAAGACAATCTCTCGCATCCCGCGGTCGAGTCAACAATTTGATCAATGCGAGGGAGAGGAAAATGATCTTTCGGGCAGGCCCGATTGATGTGCTTGAAATCAATGCACATTCGGAGTGAGTTGTCCTTCTTAGGAACCATGACGACATTGGCGAGCCACTCGGAGTGGTATATCTCTCGGATAAATCCTGCCGCCAATAGTCGAGCCACCTCCTCACCAATAGCTTTTCTCTTCTGGACGGCGGACCGCCGAAGATGTTCTTTAACTGGTTTTGCTGCTGAGTCGACTCTAAGACGATGCTCAGCCAGTCCCCTGGGAACACCCGGCATGTCAGCTGGCTTCCATGCAAAGATGTCCCAGTTCTCACGGAGGAACTGGATGAGCGCTTCTTCCTATTTCGGGTCGAGTGTTGTGGAGATATGGGTCGGAGCTGCATTGGGGTCGGTCGGGTGAATGTGGACGGGCTTCGTCTCACCGGACGACTGAAATGCTGACTCTGTGGCAGGCTTCTTGGCTCGCAGCAAATCACTCGGATCTGCATTTTGCTTATATTCTTCAAACTCGACCGCTGTCACCTGGGAATCGGCAATCTTTGAGCCTTTCTGGAAACACTCTTCTGCCTTTTTCCGATCACCAGTGACAGTGATCACTCCTTTGGGGCCGGGCATCTTCAGTTTGAGGTACACATAACATGGTCGAGCCATGAACCGTGCGTAAGCTGGTCTCCCCAAAATAGCGTGGTAAGCGCTCTGAAAATCCACGACCTCAAACGTCAGCTTCTCTTTGCGAAAATGCTTTGAATCACCAAACACCACGTCCAGAGCTATTTGGCCGAGTGACTCGGCTTTCTTTCCTGGTATAACTCCATGAAAACTCATGTTACTGGTGCTCAGTCGGGACATCGGAATGCCCATTCCTTTCAGTGTGTTCGCATACAATAAGTTCAGTCCACTACCATCGTCCATTAGCACCTTCGTCAGCCGAGTGCCTTCGACAACCGGGTCGACCACCAAAGCTTGCCTCCCAGGGGTGGCTATATGAGTCGGGTGATCAGACTGGTCGAATGTAATGGGTGTTTGGGACCATCTCAGATAACTTGGTTTCGCCGGAGCGACCATATTCACCTCACGGTTAATAACCTTCAGTCGGCTCTTGCTTTCCACATCCGCAAAGATCATCAGAGTGGAGTTAACATGAGGATATCCTCCCTCACTGTCCTCCTTGTCTTCGGCTTTGTCCGACTCCTTTTCCTTGTCCTTGGACTGTTTTCCTTGGAACTGCTGGATCAGGAGTCGACACTGGCGAGTGGTATGCTTCGGGTAGATGATATTACCCTCTTCGTCTTTCTTCGTGTGGATGTGACACGGCATATCCATCACGTCATTTCCTTCTTTATCCTTCACCTTCTTGGGGTTCCAGGATCCTTTGGGTTTCCCTTTGAACTTGCCCTGAGTCACGGCCAGAGCCTCTCCAGGAGCTGCTGGTTCGGCCTTCCGCTTCTGCTTCCGACTGGTGTTTCCCTTCTCCGATTGACTCGGCTTGTACTTGCCGCTTCGGAGTCGGTCTTCCTCTTCGCCGTTGGCGTACTTGGTAGCAATCTCCATCATCCGACTCAGGGTCATATCTCCGGTTCGACCAAACTTCAAACTCAATTCTCTGTTCTTAACACCATCCTTGAAGGCGCAGACTGCCTGATGATCAGACACGTTCTCCACTGTATGATGCAAAGTGATCCATCTCTGAATATACTCTCTTAGAGTCTCATTCGTCTTCTGCACACAAACTTGCAGCTCTGTCAATCCAGCTGGTCGCTTGCAAGTTCCCTCAAATGTTCTGACGAACACTCGGGACAGATCTTCCCAAGTGTAAATGCTGCTTGGAGGTAACTGATTCAACCATGCTCTGGCAGAACCTTCCAACATGAGTGGCAAATGCTTCATGGCCACCTCGTCATTCCCGCCACCAATCTGTACCGCCACTCGGTAGTCCTCAAGCCAGGTTTCAGGCTTAGACTCACCAGTGAACTTGCTTACTCCAGTTGCCAACCTGAAGTTGGGGGGAATCACCGCGGCTCTGATAGCCCTGCTGAAACATTCCGGACCAGAAACATGCACTCGACTGCTAGTGGGCGCATCTCTGTCAGGGCCACCTCGATGAGCTCTGTTCCGATCGACCAAGCCTTGCACGATGATGGATCGCGCGTCAAAGCCTGGTTCCCTGGGGTCGATCGGAGCTCTTCGCCCCACACTGAGTTGACGCCTGTCATCCTGCTGCCGAGGAGCGTAAGACCCACCCCTCGGGGGAGGAGTGGGCACTCGACGCCTATCATCACGATCATGTCGGTCACCATACTGGTCTCGCCGATTCTCGCGTCCTTCACGCCGCGGAGGCGATCTGGGACTGTGAGCCGACTGAACCGTATTCGCAGCGACGGATCGACTGTGAATTCTGTTGCGTGACTGCGACACGGCTGAATTCTGATCTCCTGCTGCCCGGAGCAAATCTCTGATCTGCATCAAGCCTCTGCCAGCCTCCGACTGAGAGGGTTGGATGGACTCTGCTATACGGGTTGCAGCTGCTAAATTCTGAATCGGGGTTCGATATACCTGAGTCGGCGGGAAGAGTTGACGTCGATTGGAGTCGGGTACTCGTTGCCGCGCGCGCTCGTCGAGTGCTCGCTGAAGGTTCTCCAGGCGAGCGCGTTCAGCCAAGTTGGCCAAACGTGCCTCCTCCAAGGCGCGAGCCTCGGGGGTTTCTCCCGCGATGGGAGTATGCAGGGCATCCATGTTCCTGCGGCGAAGTTCTTCCCTCTGTAGGGAATTAAGTGGCTCGGGCTGGTACTCTTCATGGACTTGAGCGGGGTCGCCTCCACCGTCTACCCCGTCCTCGCGAGGGAAACCGGGAGGGCTGCGAGGCCCGTTGACCATCAAGACCTCTGCCGCTGGATCACTGCTATCACACTCGGATGCAGTCTCTACGGAGCCAGTCGACAGATCAAATAGGCCGTAGAGAGATTCGTCGGGCTCGATTGCCGCAACTTGGGTGGTGCCGTCTGGTGAGCCACCGCGTGTCTCACCCACCGTTGGAGTCTCGACCGACCAGAGCGCTTGCGCTGGCGGGAGACCGGGAGGGTGATCGATAGGGGAGTCAACCTATATGGAGTCGATGGTTGCCGCAGCAGAACGCCGCGGACACATGCGCGAAAATGCGTCGCACCGCGGACGGGGAGCGCATCAACGTCGAGTGGAGCCTCCTGGAGCCAAGCGGAGTCGTCGGCGATGAAGGTGAGAGCGCCGAGACGGATCTCGCGGCCCTCGACCAAAACTCCACCAGCAACCATGATGAAAGTAATCGGAAGAATCGCAACTTCTCCAAAAATCGCTAAGACACCGGCCCCACGGTGGGCGCTAACTGTCGTGGTTCTAAGTCTGACAGAAGAGTGGGGGTAGGTATGGAGAGGCAAGGTCCTAGCTATGGAGCAGTTGTAAACACAAGAGATGTACGAGTTCAGGCCCTTCTCGGAGGAAGTAATAGCCCTACGTCTCGGAGCCCGGAGGCGGTCGAGTGGATTATGTATGTATGGATTACAGGGGTGCGAACCCTTTACACCGAGGAGGGGGGTGGCTTATATAGTGCCTGCCAGACCCCTCCGGCCCTCAGTAATGCGGGGTTTAAAGTACATTAAGTCTAGGCATTACTGGTAACGCCTCACATAAAGTGTCCTAAATGCCATAAAGTCTACTTAATTACAGACCGTTGCGGTGCAGAGTGCCTCTTTTTCTTCTGGTGGTCGAGTGAGTCTTCATGGTCGAGTCCTTCGAGTCCGTCGAGTGAAGTCCCTCTTGGTCGACTGGAAGGCAGTCTCTTCTGAGGGTGTCCTTGGGTAGGGTACTTAGATCAGGTCTATGACCCTACCCTAGGTACATGACTTCATCAGGTGCTTTGCAGAACATGGTAACTGAAGATCCCTTGTTAGAGATTGCACCAATTAGAACAGACCCACAAAGTTTGCTTATTGAGGGTGCTGATGGAGAAACAGTTATTGAAGATGTAGTTGTTTCAGATTCTGATTTCAGTGATAGTGACTATGACATAGATGATGGTGATGATGATCTTTATGATGACAACATTGACTTTGATGTTGATGAAGAAGCTGATCAGGATGAGGATGATGTGGAGCCTGAATACTTGCTTGAGGATGAAGATCTCAACCTATCAACTGAGCAAGCAGATGAACTTAGGTACAAGTTTAAAGCTTTCAATGCAAAGGTGGACATGATTTCCCCTGTGTTTAAAGTAGGGATGGTATTTGCTGATGTGGTTGAGCTAAGGCATGCACTGACTGCATATTCAGTTAGAAACAGAGTGTAGATCAAGAAGATAAAGAATGACAAGAGGAGACTTGAAGCAGTTTGTGAAGATGGTTGCCCTTGGTATCTGTATGCTGGCAATGACAACAGGACAGGGGGGTTTGTCATCAAGACTTACTATGGAGAACATATATGTCAGAAGAAATGGAAGATAAGGTCACTGACAGCAAAATTCTTGTGCAAGTATTTCATAAATGAGTTCAGAGATGACCAGAAGATGTCACTAGGTACATTTTCAAGAAAGATCGCCAATGAATTTCATGTCACCCCTAACAGATGGAAGCTAGCTAGGGCAAGAACTGCAGCACTTAAGGAGATCCATGGTGATGAAGAAGAGCAGTTCAATAGGCTTAGGGACTATGGTCATGAATTGAGGAATACCAACCCTGGGTCTACATTTCTTCTGTCAACCGAGGTTGTTAGAGACAAAGATTTCCCACAGGGCAGGAAATGTCTCAAAACTTTATATTGGTCTTATGATGCATGCAAAAGGGGTTGGCTCAAGGGATGCAGGCCTATTATTTTCATTGATGGTTGTCACATGAAAAATAGGTTTAAAGGAGTGTTGCTTAGTGCAGTGGGTATTGATCCTAGGAGGGCATACATAGGAGGGCATGGATCCTGGAGAGGTAGTAGATGCAGAAGGGGTACCCAGTGGAGCTAGGCGTAGAGAGGCAAGAAGGTTGCAAAGAAGGCAACTGGCAGAGAGGATCCTTGCAGCACGCAACCGCAAGGATGTACAACAGTTCCTGGAGGCATTCCCACCTGGATCAAACCCTACTGATGATGATATCATCTACTGGGCAAGGAGGAGGGCTAATCTCCATCCTTTTCAGTGCACTAGGCAGAGGTGGAGTAGGATTCTCTACCCAGATGAATGAGCTCTTAAGCACCCAACTGCTCCTATCTCTTCTATCTATGTATGAATGCACTGCATGTCAGTGAGTGTTTTATCTATGTATGAGTGAGTGTTTTATCTATGTCAATGCAAGTCTATCTATGTATGAGTGAGTGTTTTATCTGTGTATGAATCAGAGTTTTATCTATATATCAGTCAGTGTTTTATCTATGTACTACTTATTCTCAGTTTAGTTCCAATTCTTCAGCTAAAGTGATGTTAATTGAAACAAATACAGTTAACTGTATAGTTAACAGATACAGTTAACTATAATTCAGTTAGACTGATACATAGATGACCACTATAAATTCAGGAAAATGGACATGCAAACAGAGAGAGACAAATTGAGTTAACTACATGTGCCATTTAACTGAATCTTCAGTGAACTGGTCATTCAGTTTACTGAATCTTCAGTAACACTGTCAAAAATTCAGTTATCTAATAACACCTTGCAAATTCAGTCATACAAATACAGTTAACTAAAAGGCAAATTCAGTCTAATAACACCTTGCAACAAGATAACTTGGGAAGTCATACAAATTCAGTTAACTAAAAGCAGTCATACAAATTCAGTGCCTTAGGTGATACTGGCATACAAATCAACCAAGTTCATAAAGAAGTACAGCTAATTAATAGCTCCAACTTAAGGCAGCATTGCAACAACAATGATTTACTCAATTTCATCTAAGATCTCCTTCACCCTCCTTATCTTGCTCTTGGTCTCCTCCTTGTGCCTGAATAGATCACCAATCATGTACTCTAGTTTCTTATTCTCCTTCTTCAGCTCATCCCTCTATGACAACACTTTGTCCAACTCTTCCTTCATGCTGTCCATCTGTTGCTTCATCTCATCCCTCTGTTTCTCTGCCTTAGCCCTCACAACCCGATGAATGGTAGTGGTAGATTTATCAGACATCTTCTTCTTCTCAAGCTCTTCCTTTAGGTCAGAAAGAGCAAGTCTTGCATTGCCCAATTCAGTAATTGCCTGCTCCTTGTCAGCCACCATCTTAGCAAAATCTAGTTTAAAAAACCTCAGATCATTTTCCATCTTTTCCCTCTCTTTCACAACCCTAAAATTTTCTTCAGCTTGAACCACACTTTCCCTGATCCTTAGCTTTAACTCATCATCATACATGCCCCAAACCCTGGCTAAACTCATCTTCAGAGTGGCAGGCCATTCAGGGTCAATCCACTCCACAATCTTGCATTTAGGTATTTCCTAACAAATAAGATAGAATTCAGTTAGTTCATTTTAATTCAGTTAAGTTCAGTTAGTTCATTTGAATTCAGTTAGTTCATTTGAATTCAGTTAAGTTCAGTTAACTGAATTTAAATTCAGATAAGTTCATCTATTTCATTCTAATTCAGTTAACTTCAGTTAACTGAATTTAAATTCAGATAAGTTCAGCTATTTCATTTGAATTCACTTAAGTTCACTAACAAGATGCTGTTAACTGAAAGATTCAATAAAGTTCACAAACTAGATGCTCTTAACTAAAAATGCACTCCTCCACATTTAAATGGCACACTATTATATAGATCAAAGTAAGCTGACACACATTGCAAGTTTGGTAGATCTACTAACCTTTTGTGCACAAGCAAGATACCTCCTTCCACTATCAACTGATTCAAAGTACACAAACTTCTCTCACACACACTGGTGTTCACATCTAGATGCAAGATCTGGAGCAAGGCCTGTCCACTCAGAGCAGAAAATGGTGGCAGGAGCAGGAGCCTACAACATTGTGTACAACATATTCTAGTCAGCAAAGAGGCAGACATCATCTATGCTGAAATTTTTCTACTAAAGAACATACCCCCTTCCCCATTTTTGCTCAATCCCTAACTGCCAGAGACATAGTCAAGAACTAACCTCACTTGTCACAGAGTAGCCGTCGGACGACGAGCTCGACCCTTCACTCCAAGATACCATGGCGGCGAGCTGGAGAGCGGCGGTGAGCTGGACGGCGGCGGCGAGCTGGTGGCGTGGAGAAGCTGCTGCTGGAGCTGAGGGGGGCAGGGGGCAAATGGGGAACGAGTGGAGCTAGAGACCGGACGTGAGCTCGATTCATCCGACAGATTTAATTCAGGTGGGGGTTCAGGTGGGGGGTGACTGCGGGTTGAATCGGTGAAACGGCACGAGGTTTTGTGCAAAACTGCCAGCGCTGACCGGCCCAGCCGCTTGGCAGCCAATTGGCGAGCTCTGATTGGCCTGGGACTAAAACATTACATTGGATGCAAATTGGGATATGATTTGATGTAGTTTTACAACTTTGGGACTAAATCATCATATTGTGTGCAAGTTAAGGTACCGGGTGCTATTACCTCTTTAAAGAGCCCAAACACGGCGTGGTCACACGAGTGTGACCACAGAAAGGCTGACCGTTTATCCGCTGCTCTGGAACCTGCACACTGCCCAGTCATCCCACACCGCTTTTCTTTTGTTTTCTTTTTAATACAGTAATAATAATGTCACACAGGCACACCATTACCATGTCCCAGAGGCTACAAAAGGGCTCTTTTTTCTCCCCCACCCTTCTTTTTTCCTTTTCTAAACACCGCGTGCATCACCTCCCAAGTTGGATCTACAACACGCGCAGCTCCTCAGTCAAACCCTCGCATTTTTTTACTCCCGTCGCCACTCTCAAGTACGCTTAATTACGAGTAGAGTAAGTTAAACTCCCAAGACACAGAAGCCAGGGAGCCAGCCAAGAGCAGAGGCAGCTCGCTGCACGGATACGCGCAGCTCCTCGCATTCTCTGTGTGTCAGTGGCTCAGTGCAGAGCTCCCCGTGAGTCTACGGCGTGGCCCGCTTCTTGCTTGGCACTACTCCTTCTCCGGAGGAGGACAAGTGCTTCTTCCTTCGTGCGGCGATCTCTTCTCTTCGCGGCGAGGGAGCCGGCGGCGGAGGAGGAAGCAGGGAGGGCTCCGGAGGGGACCAGCGGGATACCAGGTGGTTTGTTTGCCCCATTTGCTTGCCGCCGTCCTCTTTTCGCGATTGCGATGTCGCCGCATTTGTTGCTGCGCTTCTTGGAGCCTTGCGCCTGTTTGCCTTTCTCTGATTTTCCGCCCCCAAATCCGCCGTCTCACTCGCTGCTCTTCGATCTCCCCTCCGGTTCGTCCCGGGGGTTCTTTCTTTGCTGCAGGGAGCGAGCAACCGAGATCGAAATCACTACCACTCTTCCGCCCGGTCCGGTTACTCGCCGATTTGTTTGCGTCCGGGCACCCCCGAATACTGGCCCAGCCCCATCCGTCCATGGTCCGATGGTTCTTCCTTTTCAGCGCGCAAGATCGATCTGAGTTCATACCAAGGTGAGAGAGCGCAGCTTATTATGCACTTGTGTGAATGCATTGCTACCATTTCGCGTCATTTTTCAATAAGAGCATTTCGCATCATTAATTTCTCCCCAGATTCATTTTGCATTTCAGGAGTTTTGTGCTTAGTAGTTTCTGTTCTTGTAAAATGATTGATTGAATTGATATTTCAGCTTGGATCCAGAGTCTGCAAGAAGCCCCTAGTAGATCATAAATAATGTCGCCGAGGAGACCAGAGGCCGTGGCGACGCTGTTCATGCTCATGCTTTTCAACGCTTCAGGTACTTACTAGCACATGGATGCATGCTGTATTAAATTACACGGTGCTCTGCACATGATTAGCATCTCATTGTGTCTATGCATCTGGCATTTTGATTCCCCACTGTGCCAGTGGCTAGTTTTGAGGAAAACATACTTTGTTTGCCCTGAACTGAAGGGGAAAAATCGATAAAGAAACCTGAAGAGAATTTCCTGGATGTGTACAATCATATATCTGCTTTTCTATCTAATTTTTCGTCGCATAACAATCGGTTGCTGTTTTTCTGTTCAATTGTAGGAGCATTTGTTGGTATCAACATTGGCACTGGGGTGTCAGACCTGCCATCAGCATCAGACATAGTCTCCACCCTTAAAGCCATGAAGATCCAACATGTTCGCTTGGTTGATTCAGACCATCAGATGCTTGTCGCCCTCGCGAACACCGGAATCGAAGTGATGGTCGGTGTGCCAAACGATCAGCTGCTCCGTGTGGGGCAGTCTCGTCCGGCAGCTGTTGATTGGGTCAACAAGAATGTTGCTGCCTACATTCCGGCTACAAACATCACGTATATCGCCGTGGGCGATGAGGTTCTTTCCACTCTCCCAAATGCAGCTCTTGTTCTGGTACCTGCATTGCAGTTCCTCCAGTCAGCACTGTTGGCTGCGAACCTCAATACCCAAGTGAAACTATCAAGTCCTCACTCAATGGATATGATTCCCAAGGCATTTCCTCCCTCTACCGCCACTTTCAACTCGACGTGGAGCTCAATAATGCTTCCGTATCTTCAGTTTCTGAAGAGTACAGGATCTTCCTTCATGCTGAATGCTCAACCATACTATAGCTATGTGGGAGGGCAAGGTGTGTTCCCTTTGGAGTATGCCCTGTTCCGATCACTCAATCCCAACAGTCAGGTTGCGGATCCCAACACTAATTTGTTCTATACCAACATGTTTGATGCTATGGTTGATGCTGCGTACAACTCGATGAAAGCCATGAATTTCACCAATATTTCTGTTATAGTCACAGCTTCTGGTTGGCCATGGCGTGGTGGACGAAATGAGCCGGCTGCTGATGTTGACAATGCTCTGGCCTACAATACAAATCTCATACGCCATGTGCTAAATAATTCTGGTACACCTAGCCAGCCAGATAACCAAGTAAGCACATACCTATTTGAGCTGTTCAACGAGGATCGTCGGGCTGGACCTGTTTCGGAGCAAAGTTGGGGCATTATGTTTACCAACGCAAGTGCGGTGTACTCCCTGACATTTGAAGATGTGGCCACAAATAACACTGACTCGCCGGGTTTGCGCGGGATGTTTTGTGTGGCAAATTCAAGTGCAACCCATAGTGCATTGAAGCAAAGCTTGGATTGGGTATGTGGCCCTGGCTCCGCAAACTGCAGTGCCATTCAACCTGGGCAGCAATGCTATAAAGCAGATGACATTGTAGCTGTTGCTTCGTATGCATTCAACGATTATTATCATAGAACACAAGCGAGTGGCGGTACATGCAACTTTAATGGCACAGCAACCATATCATCTACGGATCCAAGTAAGCTGAACTGTCTCTTGAGTATCCATTTCTTTGCTGAATTTTCTGTCTTATTATTCAAGTGTTAACTGTTACGATCTTTGCTATTACCACTTTATTTTGTGACATGAACCTAAACAAATTTCCTCCTGAATGTAAACTTGCAGGCCATGGATCATGTGTTTTCGCAGGAAGGTGAGTCGCATTTTCCTTGGTGTTATTGTAAGCTCAAACTTCTTTTGTTGTTCTATACTGACGATGAGGTTTGGTTCTACGTGCAGCAACGGTGCCAATGGCAGCAGTGGTGATGCGGCTGCTGGTCCTGTGAGCCAAGACAGTTTTGCCTCGCAATCCCAGTCTTGCTGGTTGACTTACCTAGCTGCCGTGCTTCTGCCTGCTGTACTTCTCATGTAAAACATTGTACTGTATGTTGTATTTCGGATGAGATGTGTCGAATTTCTCGCGCCTCTTGTCATTATTTAGAATAGGGAGCCATATTGGTCTCAGTGTATTGAGGTAGATGACATGTATCTCTGGTAAGAAATTGTTCTAGGAATGAATGAGCAAGGTGCACTTATTTTGAATGTCAAGTTGGAAAACTTTAATCCTGGAAGGGCTACTTTCTTGAAACGTTGGAAGATCCAAATTTTGTGTTGCACATATCTTTATTTCAGGTGTACAACTGAGCCAGCTTCTTCCTCCTTTTCTGTGAGAGCTCAGGATCTTAGCTCAGCGTTTCATTTTTAGGATCTCACAAAGCTTTATTACTGCATAGCAAAACGCCCCAATGTTTACCGGGACGAAGACAAGATCGTTGGGTTGGCCTAACTAAACACTGCGACCATTCCCTAGAGTTAAAGCATGCTTTGCAAGATTTCCAGCCTCCACATTTGATGTCCTATACTCTTAGCCCAAAGTATATTACCGGCCGCAACGGTACCGGAGGCGCGGGCCTCCCGCATGACGGCGGTGGAGGTGGTTCCCTCCCGCTCGGCCTTGGTGCTGCTGCTCCCGTCGCTTGGCACTTCTCTTTATTCTTCTTGGCCTCGTGTTGGTGCTCGCAGTAAGACAATGTGGGTGGCAGCGCAACCTCGATGGCGCATGGTGTTGGGCGGTGGTTTGGTTGGTCGGTTTCGGTTGGGCGGTGGGGTTTGAAGTGCGGGAGAAATCCTTGCCGGTTCGTCCGACTCCAATGCGGTGCCACCATTCCTTCTTGAAGGGTGTCGGTGGTAGCCAACCCCCACTTCCCTCTACGAGCCGGGGGAAACCCTAGGACTCGTCCGGGTAGCAGCTCGTCGGCGTCGCATCCCTTCTTGAAGGTGCTACTTGGTACGCGGCAGATCGGAGCCTCAGGCTGTGGTGGTTCGTCTCCGAAGGGCGCAGCGGTGGCGGGTCATCCGCGCTTTTGTCAAGCTGCCGATGTTGGCATTTGTTTCTTCTTTTTCTTTGAGCTTGATGTGTTGCTCTCCCAGCAATGCTATGTGTACGGTTGGTTGCTTTGGAATACAAAGCGGGGAAACCTTTTTCCGGTATATCGCCCGACAGAAAGCCGGGCCTAAATATACTTTTATTTTCTGGGCCTAAATGCAAAGAGTTTTACCAAGTCCTTTTCCACAATGGGCTAGCTAGCTGAGCCACAAAGAAAGCACTGAAGCCCACTACGCCAGCCGCCAAAGGAATCAGGAGAAAATCCCCAATTCCCCGTTGACCCATTCTTCCCCGGCAACCTAAGCTCGGCGACGTCGGACGGCGGGCGGCGCGGCCGTGCACCGTCGAGGCGTTAAGGTCAAGCGAGCAGCGTGCCAGCGGCAGGGCGTCGCTGTGCCGCGCTGCAGCCGCGCGGCAGGGACGGCGCGAAAGCTGAAGCTAAGTGTAGACTGAGGTCCGAACAGCACTAGGATTAAAGGTCTGTTCCGAATTTCCAGAGCTTGTGATTTGTGAGCTATGAACTGATGATGCAGTTTTCTCAGCGACAGTTCTTCAGATTTCACCTTATTCGGTTTTGCTCTGCCACTGGCCGCAGTCATGTCCTCTTCGTCATCTTTCCTCGGCTCCCGCTTCCCCTTCGCCGCCGTTGGCGCCGGTGCTGGAGCCTCCGGCGGAAGCGGAGCCGGAGGCAGCGGGAGCAGCGTGCGGCCGTGGGGATCGAGCGGAGGGACGTCGGTCTCGTCGTCGGGGAAGCGGATACAGAAGGAGCTGCTGGACCTCAATGCTTCCGACTGCTCCGCCGGTCCCAAGGGCGACAACCTCTACCACTGGCTCTCCACCATCATTGGACCCCAAGGTATAAGATTATGGAATCCTTTTCACTTCCTCTTCGCCACTAGCTCAATCAAGACAGGGAGAAGCTCTTAGGAACTTTAGTTTTATATACTTGTTTAAATTGTGCCATCCATCCATGTTTAAATTAGCTCCGTTCACTTTTATAAGACGTTTCAGACAGTTCATTGAACTATTTTGGGTGATGTCCGAATTGTCTCCAACGTCTTACAAAAGTGAACAGAGGGAGTAATAAAGTATGCACTCGTAATTTGGTTTAACTTAATATATCGAAAGGCACCCGTAATTTGGTTTAATGCGGTGTTTTTCTTGTAGGGTCACCATATGATGGAGGGATATTTTTCCTTGATATCGTTTTCCCACTTGATTATCCTTTCAAACCTCCTATGGTAAGAACTGATAAGTAACCTTCTTTCATTTGCCACTACAGTATTTTCTTATGTGATGTGTAGGTTAGCCGAGTTAGGAGGGCAGCAATATCCCCCTGGTTCTAGAAAAAAACAATCCTCAGATGTTGCAAACCTAAGTTCTGTAGAAGGAATGTGATTTTTTTAAGAGAATGTGATATTTGCATATTCAAATACTCAAGTACGACCTCAAAATAGTTCGTAAAGAATGTTATTATTCTTATTGTGTATTTGGAATCTGATTTGTTTTCATTAAGACCGGTCTTCATAACATGTAAACAGACTAATATAGTGTATGGCCAAAGGGATGAGATTTAATATGCATTAGTAAATTATTAGGAAGGAGATCCATCATAGAAGTCTGTTGTCCCCAAACTTCCACAGCCTACTACCGTTATTCAATAAAAAAGGCCTAGAAAGAGGAAGCTGTATCGAGCTGTCTGTCAAAGAATCAAGATTCATCCAGAAACAACACCTCAATAGGAAATTTTGTGGAAGCATGGAGAAACCAGCAAGGATTAGAACACTCTAAAGAGCATAGATTAAAAGAAAAGTATTATGTAAAAGCGAGTTTACTTCGCTGCTAATTAATGTTGCTTTTGTTTACCCGCCAAAAGAAATGTTGCTTTTGTTTCTTCTGAAGTGACGTATGTTTGCCGATGCCTTGAGTGTAATAAGACATTATGCATCTT
This sequence comes from Triticum aestivum, assembly GCF_018294505.1. Lineage (NCBI taxonomy): Eukaryota > Viridiplantae > Streptophyta > Magnoliopsida > Poales > Poaceae > Triticum > Triticum aestivum. Next base: position 218,715,513 of record NC_057798.1, on the reverse strand, counting down.
TCCGTCATAATGTCGGTCATGTGTAAAGAAACATATCTGAAGTTTTTATTTTACAGCTGCTATTCAGGAAAAATAATTGTGTGTGGTTGCTGAGATGTTGTTTTCTTAGGTGTCCTCCTGACCTATGTTGTGGCAAGCTTTTAGCTAATGCTTTGCCGAGAAAAGATTTTCTGGAAAAGGATTTTGTCCACCGGAAGCCTTATTACTGTGTGATTGAGATCACCTTTATCCTTTGTTGACATATTGTTTGTATTGGCATATCTTGGCTTAGAGCACAAGTCTGTGATAATTTTGTAAATTAGAAAGCATGATACACATATAACATATCTGTCTATTTACTGGCCGTATCGATTTATCAGTATCCATCCGCTGGCACCATGGTTTGGAGGTCCAATTATTACCTTTGACAGATGACTTGGTGGTAGGTTGAGACGGGAGGGGTCAGAAACAGCCAACCTCCATTTTCAGATCTCAGCAATGGAACAATGCTAACACTACTTTCACCTACCCCACAGCTGTACAGAGTGCTACATTTACCATGACAAGCATATGGCACCATGCATAAACGAAATGTAGGTCACCACAACAATTATAGTCCAAACAATAAGGCAGGAGCATGTGAATTTTCTCAAGGTTTTGTAAAATAAAAGATCTGTCTGCTATACTGTAGGCTGTAGCATACCAACATATATGCTGTACGGCTCTGATGTTTGTGATTTTACAACCAATGATTGTCATGATTTTATATCTGACAGTTATATTTTATAAGTATTCTTACATTGTTTTATGTTCTACTCTAATGTGTTAGATTTAATTGCTGGAACCCGGTAGTATAATTTAGCACCGGGGGACCTTAACTTGCGGTGACAAACTGACAGTTGTGCTGTGACTCTTCGAGGTGACTTTCAAAACAAGGATTTACCATTGCAATGTTGATTCCACTGGGGCAGTGAGTTTGGAAATTTTGAAGGATGGCTGGAGTCCAGCTTTAACTATTTCAAAGGTGCTACTGGCGATCAAAGCCATCATCACAAATCCGGATCCATGTATGTTCCAACATTACCAGTATTAATTTCTGAACTTAGAAAAGGGAGTATTTTAATACTTACTGTATAGTATCTACATAGTTGTTGCTTCGTTTCTACTGGAAAGCCTAACATTATGATGTTTTTGTCTGTGCAGACAACCCACTTGTGGAGAGCATTGCACGTCTGTACCTGACTGATAGAGCTAAGCATGATGAAATAGCTGCTGAATGGACATTGAGGTTTGCAAGATAGGGAGTCCTTTGTGTAACTAAATAAGAAAAATTGACTCTGTAAATGAATAATCTTGTATGTATCCTGAGATATAAGTTGGAAAATGACCAATACATTAATCTGAGTTGTGACATAAACATGTGCTTTATGCTCGAGCATTATTTTGATGTTTAGGTGCAGAATTAGCCTTTATGGTTTACTTCGCGAAGTTACCCCTAGCAATTCTTCAGGGTCGCTTCTTCGATTACGTGAGCAAGATACCGAAATCCTACTTATTGGAACTTGGCATCAGGTCATGCCATTAGACCATATATGAATTTTGCCCACTTGATTTGTTTTTGAAGGGAAAAAATCGTGATAGTACTTAAGTTTCAGTGACCCAAAAACTGTCACATATCACAGTCAAACTACGAAAAGCCTACGAGTCAAATCTTTCACTTGAAACCAAATTTTCGCTCGCTATCATTCCTAGGTTGTTGGGCATGGCTTCAATCATACATGAATGATGTTTATTTCTAGAACTCTGCCTACCTTTTATCATTCCCCTGTACAGTGGTTCACGGTATACTGTCATCCAACATAGTACGACCGCTGTGCAATGAAAGCTGGACAAATATTTCAAATGTTTGAGCCAGAATATTGGCCCCTTGCTTACGAATGCTAACTTCAATCCCACTTCATGGAGGAATGAAAGGCTACTACGACAGGTACATATCTTCTAAATGAACAAATCAGACAAAACCTTTGAAAGAGACATTCCACCAGTTCACCTGTTCACAGAACAGACTGCACACCTCAGCATATCAGTCGACCTATAACTCCACCATCCCACAGAAGGAGCAAGCACTCTTTCTGGTGATCTTCTCCTCAGACCACAAACAATGGCCACCGAGTGTGAGGTGAACAAATCTCGCCGCTTCGATCGCGGCATGTCGAGGCGGACACGAAAACCAGTGAGCCTCGTCGCTTGTTATGAAGATCGGTATGTGCCGCCCCTGGCACGACAGCTGCTCCACGAGGCCAAGCTGAAGAGATTGCTCCAGTGCGAAGATATAAAAGAGCTGCGGGCACCTCAGCAATGTGAAGATGCAGAGCAGCAGCTGGAGATTCCACAGGCACCACAGGAGTGTGAAGGTGTTGAGAAGAAGGCACCAGAGCAATATCAAGATGAGCAAGAGAAGAAACCACAGCAATATGAAGATGGAGAGCAGGAGAAGAAACCACATCTGCACCAAGATGAGGAGCAGAACGTACCAAAGCAATATCAAGATGAGGAGGAGACAGGACAGCAACAGCAAGATGATGATGCGCCAGAGCAATGCCTAGATGAGGATCAAAAGACACCGGAGCAATACCAAGATAAGGAGTTGGAGGAAGAGGAGGAAGAGGAGGAGGAGGAGCAAAACATACCAGAGCAATACCAAGATGAGGAGTTGGAGGAGGATCAAAAGACACCAGAGCAATACCAAGATGAGGAGTTGGAGACCGAGGAGGAGGAGCAAAACATACCAGAGCGATACCAAGACGAGGAGGAGGAAGAGGATGAGCAAAACATACCGGAGCAATATCTTGATGAAGAGCAAAAGATAGCACAACAATACCAAGATGAGAAGGCATCAGAGGAATGCCATGTTGAGGAGCAAACGGCACCAGAGAAATGCCAAGACGAGGAAGAGAAGACAGGCAAACAATGCCAAGATGGGGATGAGAAGGCATCAGAGCAATATCAAGACGGAGATGAGAAAACATCAGAGCAACATCAAGATGAGGAACAAAAGGCACCGCGGGGAGGCCAAGACACGAAGCAGAAGACCCTGGCGCAGCGCCTAAGCGTGAAGAAGCCGATCACGCCGCCACCTGCGGGTGACGTGCCACGGCTTTCCCTCCTGGAGCTGATACGGGAGAAGCAGCTTGGCACCGGAGAAGCAAAAGCTGGCAGGGACTTGGGCTACGGGGAGAATGCCATTGCTGACCATAGAGCAGCAGCAGCAGCAGCTGGCGGCACAACATTGGCCATGGTGATAAGGAGGCCCGACGGAGGGAAGAAGAAGTCGCCGGGAATCGTCCGCCGGTGCGTGAAGGCCTTGAACCAGATGATCAAGGCCAAGCATGGGTCCAAGAAGAGCGTACCTTTCAAGGAGGTATGAACACAGGTACACAGTTCCTTACTATACTCCGGACATCTCAGAATAATGCAAGATTGGGCAAAAACTAGAATTTTGGGCATGATGCAATACAAATTCCGCCGAGGAACTCCACAGCAAACCCCGCGCGCCCGACTACCAAGAACAGATCTGTTATCAGGGATGTTGTTTTATGGCATCTGATCAGTTATGTACTTGACCAAACGATGTACCGTATGAAACATCGGCGAGTCTATCCAGATATTCGTCGAACTATCTACTGTATAGAATCATGGACACGAAGGAGTTGCTCAGTTCTACCGACAGTTTCTCCCGGGTCGGCAAAGGTGTTTGTGCTGGTGCGCACTCCCTTTCGTTTCTTTTCTGGGTCACATGCCTTTTTCATTTGTTTTGGTGTATGATGAATGTCGAGATTGCAAGTTAGTGGAGGAAAAGGTGAGTAGACAGGGGGAAAATCTGTGAGGCGGTCTATTTGATGATGCAACATGGTGTGCACATCACATAGCTCTGCTCTTTTTGTGATCTATCACAAGATTTGATATCGTCTGCCATTATCGGAGCAGGTGTTATTTTCAAAAGAATAGGGTTGTTACCACACCGACAGAAATGTAGGGCCGATGTGCACAGAATCTAGAGGTTCCCTCGGTTTCAGATTGTGGAATTTTGGAAGGAAAAAATACTGCACCCTACTCCTATCAGTACGGCTTAATTAGGATTCAATCGTAAAGAAGAAATCAATAGTATGACTTCACTAGGACTCGATCATGAAAAGAAAGATGCATGTAATTTACATGTGCTATCTTATTTTCCTCTTCACTTTGGGGAAGAGGGCATGTCCATATAACTCACGAAGACCATTAGCCCTACTGGATCTCCTAGCGCCCTCCGCTCCTAGCGCCTGGCCACTCCGGCCGCGGCGGCCACCGCCATCGCTGACCGCTACTCCGGCGCCGGCGACCACACACACACCTTCGACCTCCCATCAAACTCACCCATGGCTCTCGCCGGCCTCAACTTTGACGTCGGTCAAGATTTCGCAGCGGAAGTATGGCGGAAGTGGGGAGTCCCTATCAACTATGAGGAAGGTAAGGATATGGAGGAATTTCTCCTCGTTGCAGAGTTCACCAGATCCAGGATCAGGCTTACGGAAGAATCTGTGAGCACCATTCTTCTCTCATGCTTCGATGGTCGTGCCTCCCTTTTCAAAGTCAAGTTACTCCAAAACTGGTCTTTCAAGTTCTCTGTCTCATCCAAAGAAGTGGGTTTTTCGATCATCAAGGGAGGTAACATCACTCTCCCCCTGCTCAATGTCAATTTCTTGCTCTGGGGTAATGGGGGACCCAACTCTTCCTGGGAACTAGATCAGTATCTCCAAGAGAAAGAGGATGCTTGGACTCACATTTTCAGAGATCATCCCCGCAAATCATACCTTCAAGCCCTTAGATCACCAGCATCCTATCATGATCAGGCTCGATCCAATCCTAGATCTATTAGATCCACTGGCAACATTTCAAACTCCACGCAATTGTAGGGCAACATTACTCATGGTATTCATGCGAATCATAATTCTGTTCACTCCAATCATGCGGGATCCTCGCATATTCAAAAAGGCCCATCCGAAGAGTTATGTGTGCGCTGTCTCATGACGGGCCATGCACGGCCCAATTGCCACAACAGAATCAAATGCAGGGCCTGCAAGAGATGGGGCCATATCGCCAAAGACTGTTTCTCGCTCAATAGGCCCACATCCAACAACGATAAGAGCTCAAGCCCAATCCCGACGTATCCAATTCCGAGGCAAGTCGCCACTGTTCCCGCGATGGAGACTACACGAGCGCCTAGTCAACCGACCAACCAGAGCAACCCAGTTAATGCCTCTCCTCTGTCTCTCCGGGGTGGCAGCCTCAATCTTTGCACTTCCCAAAACTCCATTGCCCATTGACTGCGCCTAGCTTCAATTCCTCTTGACCCTCGCCGGCGGCAACCATCGAACACATCTGCAGCCCCAACCCCCGACCCAACGACCATGGCCTCATTCCCATTCAATCCCGCTCCATTTCTTCCTCCTAATCACCAGAGCGTGGAAGTTGTTGGGCGCCCTGCTAGGATTCGGGTCATCACCGACGCCGCGCCGGCAACGCACGAGGAATGGGCGATTGCTACTATTGTTCCAATGCCCGATCTTTCGGTAGCATTCCAGACCATCAGAGAGGTACTCGCTGATTTTCTTGCTGACAGGCAGTTGGGGTTTTCTGAGATTGAGCCGTGTCCTCTCGGCCAATCCTATGTCAAACTGAATAGCATCTTTGATAGAGATTCTCTGGTTTCCAATAGCCCACACATGTTCACAGATGTCCATGTTATTTTTAAACACAACAGAGGCATGAATTGCAGGAGGTTAGTGTTAAACAAAGAAGCTTGGATTCTGTTATGTGGTTATCCTTTTGACAGGAGAAATATTCAAGAAGCGAGCAATGCGGTTAGTAAATTTGGCAAGTTTCTCCAATGGGACCGAGTCAGGAGTACTAGGGCTAATCTGATGGTGAAAGTGAGGGTGTAAGAGCTCAGCAACATTCCAGCCAGCATTGTATTTGGAGAGGGATATGATTTCCAGACTGAATCCCTCTTGGTGCCGGTAGTGATTCTGCAACAACAAATCCTTGGTTTGGACGCTCCAGATGAAGATCCTATTGATCCTAATGGCAATCCGCATCCTATTCCCCCTCAAGCAAATTATCATCCCAACCAACACAATCACTTTCTTGGGCCTCTACAACATCACGAACATGATGAGCACCATGATCCCCAACTTAACCTTCAGTTGGCTCTGAACGTTGATCTTAATGCAGCTCAGAACATGGAGATTGACGAGGACATCGCAGAAGATGATGATCATGCTGAGATGCCTGGCTGGGGCCACTGGGCTATGCCACAAGAAGTAGACTAGGAAATTGAAGCTGGTGAATTCCTTGCCCTGAACATATAACTCACGAAGACCATTAGCCCCAAATCACTTGCCCTGAACATCGATACTGATGACGGTGTGGGAGGCGTAGTCAGTGTCGATATTGAAGCGTCTGCGATGAATTCGTCAATCTTCAAGCTTCACAAATTCAACCCGACCTTAAATAGGCGTTGTGTGAGTCAAGGGAGGAGCTCTTGTTAGGACGAGGGTGAGCACTCGAGTGCGGCGTTTTGGTGCCCGGGTGCATCTGCACCCGTTCAAAAAAAAATTTGTAAAAAAATCAGAAAAATTCAAAAAATTCCGAAAAAAATTGAGGCGGTGGACAATTTGATGCGTGAGGTGCGCCCCAATTTTCAAAACATTTGGACTTATGTGCAGCTCTCAGCAAAAAAGACAAATCAGACCAAAACAGTATAGGAACAGTACACATTTTTACAGACCTCCGATTTATCTTTTTTGCTGAGAGCTGCACATAAGTCCAAATGTTTTGAAAATTGGGGCGCACCTCACGCATCAAATTGTCCACCACCCCAATTTTTTTTGGAATTTTTTGAACTTTTTTAGTATTTATTTTGATTTTTTTGGTGAGCGCAGGTGCAGATGAGCTCGGGCTCAGATTTGGATTTTCGTGAGCACTCCCCCTACCTTGACTTTATACGGTTCTTTTCCAGCCATAGGTAAAGTTAAATTCATCACTAAAACCACTTTTTTTAACGTAGTCCAGACATAGACCTTATACGTACAAACATTACTCACCCCATGAACGCACGCATGCACGCCCTACCTATATGGATACATCTGAGAAACTAAACTGGCACATCATCTTAAAGTCACCACGGATGTCTTCGTAATCCACATAAACGTCTCCTTCCACTAAACGCACATCGTCGGAAGACCTGCAATAAATCCAGAAAAATACAAGTATCAGTATCAAATCTAGTACTTGAATCCTGATCGGCTGGGAATACCACCATCTTCCTAACCACCCAACCATAAATTAGTTCGCTAAAAAACACTTATGTGAATGAAAAACCGGCTAAGAAAATCACTTGTCCTATGCTATTGGCCTTGTTTTTTTTCCGAACATAGTACAGATGCAAGCGCTCATACATACGTGCATACGCTCATTCTTATGAATGCACACGCGCACACCCTATCCCTATGAGCACCTTCGAGAGAATGAACCGACATATCATCTTGAAATTTACAAAGTTCACCTATGCACCTTGAATAAATTCAGGAATAATGTGAGCACCAGGACTTGAACCCTGATGGGCTGCGATGGCACTGTCTCTCTAACCATCCAACCATAAGTTGGTTCGTCCTATTGGCGTTGTTGGGGCTGTATGCAACGCACCAGCCACCAATCTGCTATTCGCTCCAGTCCAAGACATAGTCGATCGTGACTCACGCAGGCATGACTTCCTTCTTCTTCCTTCGTTGCTCCATACACGAACCCTAGGAGCCACAAGCGTCCACGGAGCGACGCGCATGGGGCGCGGGGGCGCGTTCCTGGCGGCCAGAAGGAGCGGTGCGAGGCCCGCGGTCAGCAGGAGGGGCGCGTGAGGCCGGCGGCCAGAAGTACTGGCATCCGGCGGGTGCCTCATCGCCGAACTCCTGCTCGACAACAGCGCCACACAAGCCCGACGCCAGGAATGAAAACGGAGCGGAAACGGACGGAACTGAGTGCTATCATATTTGTTTTCACATTTTTTTCGGAAGCGGAAACGAATACAGAAACCCCGGAAATAAATACGGAAACAGATACTATTGGAAACGGAAACAGAGCGAATACAAAGTGAATACGCAAAAACAGAAATAGGCATTGATCGGAACTTAAAATCCCTTGAATCATAGAGAAATACACACAAAACAAACAAATTTAATGACTTCTATCATGGCTACAAAATAATATCATTATGTTAGAACCTTAGCGTAGTATTGTAGTAGTACCGGACAATTGCGTATAGGGTCAAGCGGAGTACATGTGTGGTAGTAGAAGTTGGGCCTCAGATCCATTCTACTAATTGTGTCATTGTGTTCTCTTTAGTGGTTGGGCTACAAAGCAGCTATAGGTCTATAGTAAAAACAGAAATTCCATATTCACGGAAACGGAAAGTTCCGTTTCCATGCATGTTCCACCGGAAAACACCATTCCGTTTTAGTTTTCGTTTCCGCATCAAAAATTCCATTTCCACTTCCGTTTTACAAATTTCCGTTTCCGTTTTCATATTTCCTCTCCGTTTCCATTTTTCCTCCGGAAAAACGGAAAGTTTCCACTCCATTTTCATCCCTACCCGACGCGCTCCATGTGTCCGCCACCGTCGGACACGACGATGTCTTAAAGCTGGAGTACTTGGAAAGCCACGGCTGCTTCTCCCGGCTTCTTGTCCTCCTTGAAATTGTAATTTGCTTCAGATTTGCTATATCACATCTAGATGTTTTTTAATTATTGTACATCTAAGTCCTATATCATTGATTTTAGGGGACGATTCGTGCAAACATTTTCTTTTGTCTTTTTTTACTTCCTAGTTTGCACCTAGATGTGCAATGTGCCCTAGACAAACCCGTTGGTTATTACTCCATCCTCCATTCCTAAATATAAGTCTTTTTAAAGATTATAATAAGGGATTACATACGGAGCAAAATGAGCGAATCTACACTCTAAAATATGTTTGTATACATCCGTACGTAGTTTGCATTAAAATCTCTAAAAAGACTTATAGTATTTAGGAACAAAGGGAGTATATGTTTAGGATCACATTAAAGTATTTATGCACATAAAATGTTTATGGACTACTTTGGATTTGTATACAAGGAATTATGCTTTAGAGTCCTGCCTTATCTTTTTCCGTCCTTCGTCATTGGCGTAAGTGCATGTATGTAGTGGTGTGAGTGTGTGCTATGTGTTTTTGTGTTGTACTAATTGGTATTTCTCCAAAAAAAAATAGTAATCAAAACCCACATATAGGAACTAAAATTTTCTTTAATTGATGGAGCCCCGAACTTTTCTAAGAACCTTGTCCACATGACAAATATTTTGGTCTCGCCATATATGCCCCTCTTTTACCACTAATAAGGTACACATATATTGCATGTAGGAGCTTAGATAACCAAAGCATGGATGAGTAGCTAGTATAGTATAATACTACATGGTATAATACCAAAGTACTCCCTCTGTTCCTGAATATAAGACCTTTTAGAGATTTCACTATGGACTACATACGGAGCAAAATTGATGAATCTACACTCTATAGTATGTCTATATACATTCATATATAGTTCATAATGGAATCTCTAAATGGTCTTATATTTAGGAATGAAGGGAGTATGCAGGAGCTTAAGAATTCAGATTATAGTTATAAAAATATTTAAACACCGTGGGAATAATAGTACATGAAACTCATGTGAAATATATGCATCACAGTTGTCTTTAGGTATCTCGTATTGTAGTGAGTAGCAGTATTGCATCTTAAAAGACAAATGAAATCTATTTAGCAAAAAAAAGACAAATGAAATTTATGAAGGTGTTGTCATAGCCTTGAACACAAGAAAATCATAACGTAAAAGTGAATCACAATTATTTAAAGTGAAAAAAACTTGTGGGAACTAAGGTATGGAAGAATCTAGGATAAATAAGAAGTGTCTGTGATGTGAGGTTTGTGCATTGTAAACCATAAACTCAAAAAAGATCGGTATTTTCATTATAAAATTAGATATTCTAAATATAGAAGATTCTAGAACAAAAGAGAAGTGATTGTATTTCTATTGCAGAGGCCATTAATACTATTGCTACGGGATGAGAACCCAAAATACCGCCCGATAACTAAACATCGTCCGTTAATCATTAAAATTGCGGAGGCCATGAGTTGTGACTGTACCTCTATTGCTAGCTAGTATTACCTCCGTCCTGGTTTATTAGTTTCATTGTATTTCGTGCCACATTTTGACCATAGATTGAACTAACAAAATGTTCATGCATGTCACAAAAAATTATATTATTGAAAACTATGTGCAAATACGAATCCAACAATATAATTTTTGTTGACATGCATTAACATTTTGTTAGTTAAATATTTAGTTAAAATTTGGCACAAACTACAAAGGGGACCAATAAACCAGGACGGAGGTAGTACTTCGTGTAGTGTTAAAAACGCTCTTTTATTATGAGACGGAGAAAAAACGCTCTTATATTATGGGACGGAGGAAGTAATATATTCATTCTTTCCTTGGAAAAAAATACATTATCATTTCTCCCTGATTACATGTTTTCTTTTCTCCGTGGACGCATACATTGTCTAAACAGAAAATCTGCGTGGATATAGGCGCATATCATCATGCCGATAGTGCCTTGAAGGCTGCAACTGGCGTGCCAAATGCGGAGCACGTCGTCCAATCGCGAGCCTCGGCCCCGATTTTCATCAGGTCGTGCCCGGGATGGCCTCCACGTCAGCAAGGCCCTGGCGCGGCGGAGCCAGGGGATCGGATTCTCCCTGCCGCGTGGCACGCCACCGCCGCGCTCGCTATCTCCTCCCGGATAAGCCAGGGCCACCCGGCGCCGCGCGCCTAGATCCCCATAAACTGCCGCGCGCACCACACGCTCAATTCCACTCTCACACCACGCACGCGCGCGCTCGCCTTCCCCACTACAGGCACAGCCAGCGAGCGCACTGGTGGCACAACGATGGCGCTGGTCTCCTCCTCCTCCGCCACCGCCGTCGCGGCGCTCCCCAGCAATGGGCTGGCCGGCGCCCGGAGCTCCTTCCTCGGCGCTGCCGGCAAGGCGGCGGCGTCGCGCGCGTCCTTCGCCGTGCGCGCCGCGGCGCCCGAGAGGCCCATCTGGTTCCCCGGGAGCACCCCTCCTCCGTGGCTCGACGGCAGGTTGGTACTCGGACACGTTGCGCCCATGCATGCCGAAATATGCTGCGATCGACTCTTCGCACTGACAGTGTGTGTGCACGTCTCGTTGTTCTTGATGCAGCCTTCCCGGAGACTTCGGCTTTGACCCCTGGGGTCTTGGTAAGTTCTGATCAGTCTATCACATCTCATCCCTACTAAGTGTTGATCCGTTGTCGTTCTTGGTAACATCGACATGAACAATCTTTGATCGATTTTGCCGTGTAGGATCCGACCCGGAGAGCTTGCGGTGGAACGTGCAGGCGGAGCTGGTGCACTGCCGGTGGGCGATGCTGGGCGCGGCGGGCATCTTCATCCCGGAGCTCCTGACCAAGATCGGCATCCTCAACACGCCGTCGTGGTACACCGCCGGGGAGCAGGAGTACTTCACCGACACCACCACCCTCTTCATCGTGGAGCTCATCCTCATCGGCTGGGCCGAGGGCCGCCGGTGGGCAGACATCATCAAGCCCGGCTGCGTCAACACGGACCCCATCTTCCCCAACAACAAGCTCACCGGCACCGACGTCGGGTACGCGCACACATACGTGAAGCTAATCTGCACATGCATGGCTCTCCTTGCTCTCATGGGCTTAATCAAGTGATGTCTCTGCGTGTTGGAAACGTAAGGTACCCCGGTGGTCTGTGGTTTGACCCGCTCGGCTACGGCACCGGCTCGCCCGAGAAGCTCAAGGAGCTGCGCACCAAGGAGATCAAGAACGGCCGCCTCGCCATGCTCGCCGTCATGGGCGCGTGGTTCCAGGCCGAGTACACCGGCACCGGCCCCATCGACAACCTCTTCGCTCACCTCGCCGACCCCGGCCACGCCACCATCTTCCGGGTACGCATACGCTAACACATTATATATGGTATGTATGGATTTTTGGGTACTGATGTATGACCCTTTTTGGTGTTATGTTTCAGGCATTCGCCCCCAAGTAAGGGACACGTTGGGAGTTAGCAACTAATCCGAGGAGCGTGCTACCACGGGGAAGAAGATCGCTAGTGGAACTTGATTTTTTTTCCCGTGGATGATGGTATGTAATTGTGGAGCAATGCATGCTTGTTGGATGTGTACTTGTACCCCGGTGTTGTAACCGATGTAAAGAGTGAATACCCTTTTGAACCTTATGTTGGCATCGTCCACGAGTCTCGCGACGTCGCCCAATGGTCCTAACGTTAATGGGGTCATACAAAGAATACTTTGAGAACACGAAATGGTAACATTACAAGAGCATCTATTACCGGACTTGACAAATTCGGCCCCCTAAATATCTGCGGACACACTTGGGACCACCAAGAACAGCGTCGGACGATTCCTCATTTCTCCTGCCAGACAGTCACATTCCTCATATTTAAACTTTCAAATCCATGCAAATTCATATATGTCCATCATACACATGAATATCACAAGTTGAGTAGTTTCACACACAAAAAACAAATGACCATGGTACTTCCACAATTTAAACATAGTTCAAACATAAAATTTATTTGAAGTGCTCAATACAAACATTAAACTCCTTGATTTCCATTGTGGATCCACATATGCTCCATAAGATCGTTGAGTAGTCGCACGTGAACCTGTTCATCTCGAAGATTCTGATGCATCTATAGAAAATTCATAATCTGGTCTGCATCTTGTTTCAGGATGTTGACTTGTTCTCCGGGCTTCTAGACATCATCGATCGTAGTTGCAAACACCTGCATCATGGCACGGACAAATCTCATAGTGGTCTTCAGGCATGCACTTGTTGGAAATATGCCCTAGAGGCAATAATAAAGTAGTTATTATTATATTTCCTTGTTCATGATAATCGTCTATTATCCATGCTATAATTGTATTGATAGGAAACTCAAATACATGTGTGGATACATAGACAACAACATGTCCCTAGTAAGCCTCTACCGGACTAGCTCGTTGATCAAAGATTGTCGTGGTTTCCTAGTCATAGACATGAGTTGTCATTTGATAACGGGATCACATCATTAGGACAATGATGTGATGGACAAGACCCAAACTATAAATGTAGCATATGATCGTATCAAGTTTATTGCTATCGTTTTCTCCATGTCAAGTATATGTTCCTACGACCATGAGATCATGCAACTCACTGACACCGGAGGAATACCTTATGTGTACCAAACGTCGCAACATAATTGGGTGACTATAAACGTGCTCTACAGGTATCTCCGAGGGTGTCTGTTAAGTTGTCATGGATCAATACTGGGACTTGTCACTCCGTATGACGGAGAGGTATCTCAGGGCCCATTCGTTAATACAACATCACAATAAGCTTGCAAACAAATGTGTCTAAAGAGTTAGCCACGAGATCTTGTATTACGGAACGAGTAAAGAGACTTACCGGTAACGAGATTGAACTAGGTATGGAGATACCGACGATCGAATCTCGGGCAAGTAACATAGCGACAGACAAAGGGAACTACATATAGGATTAGCTGAATCCTTGACATCGAGGTTCGACCGATAAAGATCTTCGTAGAATATGTAGGAACCAATATGGGCATCCAGGTCCCGCTATTGGTTATTGACCATAGAGGTGTCTCGGTCATGTCTGAATACTTCTCGAACCCGCGGGGTCTACACACTTAACGTTTGGTGACGATATAAGTATAATTGAGTCATTATGGTGGTTACCGAAGGTTCTTTGGAGTCCCGGATGAGATTCCGGACGTGACGAGGAACTCCGGAATAGTCCAGAGGTGAAGCCTATACAATGATCATTGCCTGGATATCGTCATAATTATTCAATGTTCTATCAATTGCCCAATATAATTTGTTTACCCACTGTGTGCTATTTTCTCGAGAGAAGCCACTAGTGAAATCTACGGCCCCGGGCTCTATTTTCCCATCATATATTTGTAGATCTATATTGCTATTTGCCTTTTATTTTATTTGCATCTTTTATTTTCAGATCTATATTATAAAAAAATCAAAAATACCTCGCTGAATTTTATTTGCCATTATTTGCATCTATCAATCTATCACAACTTTTATCCCGTCAACTTTGACAATTTCTGGCACCATTGCCCGAAAGGGATTGGCAACCCCTTTTACACGCCGGGTTGCAAATATTTGTTCTTTGTGTGCAGGTACCTTTACATAGTATTGCTTGGTTCTCCTACTGGTTCGATAACCTTGATTTCATAACTGAGGGAAATACCTACCATAGTTGTGTTGCATCATCCCTTCCTCTTTGGGAAAATACCGATGTAGTTCAAGCGACATCACACACCAGCACACTAAGGGGCTGTGCGCACCCCCTCACCCCATCCCATGTAGCCAGAGGAGGTGGGGGCGCCTGTAGGGCTGCCACCCCCTTTGCCTTGGGGGAAAAGCCTCCTAAGGGGGAGGCGCCCAAACCCATCTAGGGTTTCCCCCTGTGGCCGCCGCCCCCCCTAGGGAAGCCCTAGGGCGCTCCTCCTCCCCCCTTCCCCCTATATATAGAGGGGTAGAGGGAGGGAAGCCGCACCCATCTATGCCACGACGCTGCCCTCCCTCTCCCTCGCAGTCATCTTCCTCTCCATAGTGCTTAGCAAGGCTCTGTTGAGATTCTACCACCACCACCATATCCACGCAGTCGTGCTTCCAAAGGACTCAAGTTACTACTTCACCATTGCTCGCTGGATCGAGGAGGTGAGGCGTCATCAAGCCATACATGTGTTGAACGCGGAGGTGTCGTCCGTTCGGCACTTGGATCGGGAGTTCGCGGGATGGATCGTGATTGGATCGCGAAGACGTTCGACTACATCAACCACATTTCTTAACGCTTCCGCTTAGCGATCTACAAGGGTATGTAGATGCAATCTTTCTTCTCGTAGATGGTCATCTCCTAGATTGATCTTGGTGAGCGTAGGAATTTTTTTTGTTTCCCATGCAACATTCCCCAACAGTACTCTCCCCTTCCGGAACATCTCACCATCGGCAGCGCTACCTAGTGCAAGCATCCTCATAGCAGTCATCTTCCTCTCCATAGTGCTTAGCAAAGCTCTGTTGAGATTCTACCACCACCACCATATCCACGCAGTCGTGCTTCCAAAGGACTCAAGTTACTACTTCACCATTGCTCGCTGGATCGAGGAGGTGAGGCGTCATCAAGCCATACGTGTGTTGAACGCGGAGGTGTCGTCCGTTCGGCACTTGGATCGGGAGTTCGCGGGATGGATCGTGATTGGATCGCGAAGACGTTCGACTACATCAACCACATTTCTTAACGCTTCCGCTTAGCGATCTACAAGGGTATGTAGATGCAATCTTTCTTCTCGTAGATGGTCATCTCCTAGATTGATCTTGGTGAGCGTAGGAATTTTTTTTGTTTCCCATGCAACATTCCCCAACAGTACTCTCCCCTTCCGGAACATCTCACCATCGGCAGCGCTACCTAGTGCAAGCATCCTCATAGCAGTCGTGCATTTCTGCTTAGCAGAGAACAAGAGTTGTCCACCACAATCCCTGGCGAGTTTGAAGCACGGTGGGCTTGGGCATCACTGCTGCGTATTCGCCCGTTCCGAGCGCCTCTTCAACGCCTTGCTCGTCCCCTGCGCTGCGCTCGGCGGCTTCCATTGTTGTCATCCTGTCTGCCGCATCCATTGCTCGTGCTGCGAGGGTGAGTCTGGTGCAGCTGGTGGGCCTCTTCGAGGGAGAGGAGTTCGTCAATAACCTGATGGTGGTGGAAGACTGTGTGGAGGCTTTTGAGGCCTTCCGTGACACGGATCTGCGACCTAATCTCCTGCTCCCCCTCCTGTTGCTGCGATGACCGTGTCGCCGATTCGGGCCTCAAGGACCAGTGCTAGGGTGGCCACTACCAAATCTTCCAAGATGACGGACAAGGCGATGGCCCTCAAGGCCGGCAAGACCATCCAAGGCATATCTTCAAAACCTGTAACTAGATCGACGTCTTCCTTTAAAGTGTTGGCGCTGGCTAAGGATAGCAATATTATGCTAGGCTCGGAGGAGAGATCTCCTCTGGAGGTGACTGAGTGCTTTCGGGCACAAGAGGTTGTGCAAGCGGCCATCGCCGAGGCCATTGCGCACCAAGACTTGGCCCGCACGACGCTCGTCGAGGTCCAGGCCGAGGGGCAGGCTCAGGGACCTGAGGAACCGGCCAAGGAGATGGTCGGGGCCTCTAGTCGACCGACCTCGAGCCGTGGCCGCGGAAGGGGGGCGGAAGAGGGAGAGTCGTGGCCGGGCCATTCCGCCTCAGAGGAGAGAGGTTACCACAGAGGACGGGGCGGGGGTCCGTTCCCCCTCAGGAACGCAATGAGAGGCCTATTTCGGAACTAGAGGGGGTTTGGCCAACGAGATCGCCACAGACAGTTGATCGAGTACATCCGGGAGTAGTATCTCGAATTTGTCGGGCTGCAAGACACGATCCGCTCCTCCTTCTTGCAAGTGGAGGTGGACTCCCTTGGGGGCACCATGGCTTTTCATTGGGAGTGGGTTCCTGCCACGGGGCGGTCGGGTGGCATCCTGTTAGGCCTTAATAAAGATACCTTTGTTGTTTATTTCTCGAGGGGAGAATTCTTTCTAGGCGTGGAGGTGCTCCAAAAGAACACTAATTTCAAGTAGGAGCTTTTAGTGGTGTATAGTCTAGCGGATCACTCGAGATCCCTGGACTTTTTGTGTGAGATATATGCCAAGGTGGCAAACTCCCAGTACCTCGTGGTTATTGGTGGATATTTTGATCTCATTAGGTCGGCAGACGATAAGAGTAATTGGAGGATTAATGACCAAAGTTTGGTGGATAACTTCAATGACTGGGTGGCGGATTTGCAACTGATTGAACTATAGAGGGCGGGGGCTCAGTTTACTTGGATGAATAATCAAGCTAACCCTATGAGGAGTGTGCTTGACCGGGTCTTTATTTCGACGGAGTGGGAGGCGAAGTTCCCGAGATGTGCCTTGTCAGCCGAGACCCGCCTTGGGTCGGATCACTGTCCCTTAATCCTGCACTCTGGTGAGACCCAACGACGGCCGCCAAAACACTTCTTCTTTAAGCACCAGTGGTTGCTTCAACCCGGTTTCATGGAAAGGGTGAATAAAATTTGGGTAGATGCAAGGCGAAACCGATCACACCGCTATGGCCCCTTATGCGACGTGTTGGACGAATGGTAACATTGCATTCAGAGATCGCGGCATCACCTTAGGGGATCGGGGGCTAATGTGGGGAGCCTTTCCCGAGTACGTAAAGAGGCCTTAATGGCTAAGATAAGGGATCTCGACGGCAAGGCTGATTCGATTGGGCTTTGCAATACGAAATGGGCTAGAAGATATGTCGCGAAGGATGAGATGATTTTCATTTTCACATGTGAGAAAATATACTGGCAATAGAGAGGGCAATAGAGATGGGTGGTTAAGGGAGATGCTAGTATGGAATTTTTCCACGCCGTGGCTAATGTTCGCCGTAAGAGAGGCATGATCACTTCCCTAAGAGAGGGGAGCATTGTTTATTCGGAAAGGGGGGCCCTTAGATCCCATATTGACAGCTTTTATCAAGACTTATTGGGTTCCACTTCAGGAGGGGAGGCATCCATTAGACCGAATATGTGAGAAGGCCAAAGGCTGGTATCCCCTCTAGATAACTGGGCTCTCACTCGTCCTTTCGCCTTTGAGAAGATCACGAATAATCTTAAAGCCATGAGAGGAAATGATGCTCCAGAACCAGACGGGTTTCCGGATATATTTTATAAGAAGTTTTGGAGTTTGGTGGGGCCTCAATTTGCTACTCTAGTCCACGAGTTTACACTGGGCAGGATAGATGAGAAACGCATAAACTTGGGGTCCTCGTGCTGATTCCTAAAGTCCATGGTGCGGACAATATTAGATAATGTCGACCTTTAGCCCTTACCAATGTGAGATTTCACCTTCTGTCCAAAGGGTTCGCGAACCGGCTCGCTCCGATGGCTAACAAGGTGATTGACACTGGCCAATCGACCTTCATCCATGGGAGAAGCATTTTAGACGGGGTGGCGGTACTACATGAGGTCGTACATGAGATCAGACTCACCAAGGAAGAGGTGTTTATCCTCAAGATCAACTTCGAGAAAGCATATGATAGGGTCCGGTGGGATTTTCTCGAGGAGGTTTTGAGCAAAAGGGTCTTTGGCCCGCTTTGGACCAGCTGGATGCGGCAACTGGTCTGGGACGGCCAGACAACTTTAAATATCAACGACCACATCAGGTCGTTCTTTAGGAATAAACGAGGAGTCTGCCAAGGTGACCCAATATTGCCTCTCCTATTCAATATCATTGCGGATGTCAT
The DNA here is from genome assembly GCF_018294505.1 of Triticum aestivum. Lineage (NCBI taxonomy): Eukaryota > Viridiplantae > Streptophyta > Magnoliopsida > Poales > Poaceae > Triticum > Triticum aestivum. The sequence goes on along the minus strand of NC_057798.1, from coordinate 218,696,969 downwards.
GGATGGGGTGCATGAGAAACTTAATAGAGTGAGATCTAGATTCTTTTGGGCCAAGGAAAACCAGAAACAGAAGTATCACATGGTTAGTTGGGAGAGTATATGTCAACCCAAAGAGACTGGCGGCTTGGGAGTTATCAATTCCAAAATCATGAATTGGTGTCTCATGATCAAATGGGCGTGAAAAATCATAACTGGCTGGGGAGGATGTGGCTATACATCTTTGTGAGAAAATACCTAACATCGGATGGCCTGGATTTTCATCGAAATATCAAGCTATCCCAGTTTGCGAGAGATATCAAAAAGGGCCAGCCTCTGCTGTAGCTTGGAACCAAGTTCCGGATTCATAGGGGGAAGACGACTTGTTTTTGGACTGATCGCTGGCTCGAGGAGGAGCCGCTACAGTCTGTGTTCCCTCGGTTATTTGGTATTATCGACAATCTGACCACGAGGGTTGGAGACATGTGGTGCCAAGACCGGTGGACAAACCTCAGAGAGTGCACCTCACCTCTTGGCAGGACGAGGTGATGTGGCGCCTTGACCCCTCAGGCCACTTCTCGACTAGTTCGTTATATAAGAATATCTTCAGGACTGCTCCTCCCTTACCTTTTCGGGATTTGGAAGGCGCGTCTCCCGGCCAAGATAAATTTTTTCCTTTGGCAAGTGACGTGGAATAGAATTACGAGCGGCGACCAAGTCCAGAAATATAGGGGGCCAGGGGATGGAAATGCATCTGGTGCGGTTAGAGTGAGGACCGCGACCATGTCCTTTTTGATGCTCCTTGGCACGGTTCGTCTGGAGTGCCATTAGAGTGGTGACCGGCTGCACCTGGAACCCGAGTGGTTTTTCTGAATTTTATCGCCTAGCAAATACCACGGTGGGGAGATACCAGAGGATGGCATGGCTGGGATTCGGGGCCATCACTTGGGCCCTTTGGACTACTAGAAACAAGGCTTTGATTGAGGGGAAATTCATCCAGCACATGGCTGGCCTATTATAAAAATTGGTGTCTTTCTTGCAGCTGTGGAAACTGTTGGCAAGATCTCAAGACAGAAGGTACATGGAGGTGCTCGCTACAAGGGTGCGAACAAAGTGCACTGAGCTTCGTCGTGCTTCATAGGGGACTTCGTCGGCTTGCGCCACCCCGGCTACCTCGACAGCCTTGCCGTTAGCCTGCTTGATTGCATTTAATAGCTTTCGCTTTAGCTTTGTGCTGCTCCCGCACTGCACCACGTGTATGGCCGCCGACCTGTATCCATACTGCTAGTCTGCTTAGTTGTTGCCCTTTGTGTTTTGTCGTCTTCCTTAGCTACTTGATGTACTCTAAGGGCCTCATTCTAAGGCTGGGCAGATGCCTCCTTCCTAAAAAAACCTTGAAGTAGGGATCATGTGCCTCCACTCTCTTCACCACGTGCAGGAACAAGAGTTTACACACACGAAAGCGTAGACGAAACCATGTATCGGGGAATGTTGGTCCGATATCAAAGTAGTCCTTGTAGAGCAGTCGTGCTCTAGGGACCCTATTCTATTTCAAAAATCTTCTACCTTTGGTCGAACCCTTGAAGTTTAGAATGTGCTCCACCTCCCTATACATTTCTTCACGGATGCTCATGATCATCATCATCTTCGTCTAACTCAAACGAATTGAAGCTCCTTTTTCATTAACTCATCAAGCTACGGGTTTCCGTACTCCTCTTCTGATGAACCATCTGAATCCATCGTTTTCCTACAAAAGAATCGCCAAAAACTTCTTGGACAATTTGTCGAACACATAGATGGCAAGGTGTTGTCTGAGAATTGCCAGATGTACCGCGGTGGTGTCCGGGGTGACGACGGTGTCTGGGATGGTGAGGCGAATGGGGAAGAGTTTTTGTGGTGGTGGTGGCGGTGCTGAGGGGTCGGGGTGGCGGCGGAGCTAGGGAGGGCCGAGGTGGATGAGGGAGAAGAGATGAGAGGAAAATGGCTCGTCCGACAAGGTTGAGATATGAGGGCGTCGGCCAGCCCGGACATATAGGGCAGGTTTGAGGAGCCCGGTTGGGTCACATTTCTATGATCGGTCATTGACCGGGTCGTTCACCCGGACGTATAGGGGGTGTTTGAGGAGCCCGGGTGTAGATGCTCTAAGGCATGAGCTAATCCTAATTGTCCGCCACACTTTTTTGGACCGGAATATCAGTCGGACGTTCGTTGGGAGGGGTTTCCATTTGTGGACGTTTTAGATGGCAAGTTCAAGTGGACGAGACGCCTTAGAATTCACACCATACGAGCACTCGTGGTCGTATGGAACGTCGTCTTTTGTGTTGTCTCTTCTAGTGCGCCTCTTGATGATTTCTTCTTTCTTCATTTTCATTCCTTTCCATGTTGACACATGATTTCTTCCCTTTTTAGCCCATTTCCCCTGAAAACACATTACGGAGAGGATTTGTGGAATCATTTGCATTCATTAGTCATTAGTAGCAATATCGGAGCGAATATCTCGATTTAAATGAAGCATCTCGGTTTAAACTAAGAGTGAATGAGTGTAAAAATATCACTCATGAACTCCCACAAGCTTAAACTTGATCGTCCTCAAGCAACATATAGATAAATCCAAATCATAAGGAACTCAGTTGTTTAAACCGAAATAATGAAAAGGTTTTGGTTTACTTATGATCGGTACGTCTAGATAGCCCTCTGCTTTTTGACATGAAAACTTAGTATAGCCGTACTGTTGGCATGGTTATTGTGCAAGTGTTAGTGAAGTAAAGATAATCAACACAAAGTTTTTGATCTACTAGATAAAACAACTTTGCAACACTGAATTCTATTTATTCTAGACAACACTTGCTTGCTGGGAATGCACGGAAGAGTTTCCTTTGATAGAGAGTGTAAGGCATGTGGAAAAACATGATGCTAGAGTGCTCATACACATGACCAAAATTAACTCATCCTATAGGCTCTTAAGAACTTTATTTCAATCATTGTTTGCTAAAACTATGGTTGTCAAGTGAAGGGATTATGCCAAATAACTGATCATGCATAGAGTTTCACCGTGACTTAATTTCCGGGAACTATGGACCTTTGATATTTGTCACTTTGAGCTCTTTTGATCAGTCCCCTTTATTTACTACATACATACCCGTTCAATATAAAGCCTAATACTATTCGTTTATAGTGTTGCCACTATGTACGTAACAAACCCATAGCCGAAATTCAAGCTGTTGCTCTTGTGGATGATACGTCTCCAACGTATCTATAATTTTTGATTGTTCCATGCTATTATATTATCAGTTTTGGATGTTTTATGTGCATTAATGTGCTATTTTATATTATTTTTGGGACTAACTTATTAACCTAGAGCCCACTGCCACTTTATGTTTTTCCTTGTTTTTGGCTTTTTCAGAAAAGGAATATCAAACGGAGTCCAAACTGAATAAAACTTACACGATGATTTTTCTTGGACCAGAAGACACCTACGTGACTTGGAGAGAGGGCCAGAAGAGTCCCGAGGAGGCCACAAGCCTCTAGGGCGCACCCCATGGGGGCGCCTCTGGCTTGTGGATCCCTCGGGAGTTCCCCAATCCTAGTTCCACCTCTATAAATTCTCAAATATTCCCCAAACATCACAAGCATCCACCAAAATACTTTTCTGCCGCCGCAAGCCTCTGTTCCCGTGACATCCCATCTTGGGGCCTTTTTCGGCGATCTGCCGGAGGGGGATTCGATCACGGAGGGCCTCTACATCAACCTTGCTGCCCTACCGATGATGTGTGAGTAGTTTACCATGGACCTATGATGCGGAGCATCCCACGGTCATCCCCATGAACGCATCTACATCTCCTACGACACCACTTGGACCAATGACAAGAGCACGTGCAAGAGCTCTCGAAACCGAGGTGACATCACTCCTCTCACAACTCCCTTTCAAATCACACGAGACATGGCTACTACCTCAAACGAAGACGCTTTGCATACTCGGGTACCAAGGAGAAGCCAAGAAGCAAGGAGAATCGGAAGCGGAAGACATGCGTGAAGACCGAGAAGAAATCAGCCAAGTCCCGGACGATCCGGACGAGGTCCCGGACAATCCAGACAGAGCCCAGATAATCCGGATAATGTGCCCGAGGACACCCGAAGCTGGACCCCGAAGCCGGACCATCTGTACGAACACCCGGATCATCCGGACCCCCCTCCAAACATCCGGGCCATCGCCGCCGCCGCCGCCTGCCCCTTCGACTCATCCGGGCCATCCCCCGGATCATCCGGACAATGAAACAGATCATCCTGCTACCCGTCCGGGCCATCCCTTGGATCATCCGGACAATGACCCGGATCATCCGGGTACTCTTCCGGATCATCCAGACCCCCGCCTGCGTGCGCGTGTTGGGCCGAGGCCCATGTACCCCTTTGCCCCCTTTGCCTATATATATGACTCCTCCACCTCTCTTCTAGGGTCAGCGTTGTGATAGCTCATTTGTGAGATAGAGCCTTGCTCATCCATCCGAATCTGCTCCTCTGAGAGAGACCGTGCCTCTTCAGAGAAGATCCACTTGGATTCAATACCCCTAACGGGAAGAACTCAAGGACTCCTCACAGAGAAGAACCGGTTACCCTATCTATCGTCCCTTGTTGGATTCGGATCGTGTATCTCTTTGTGTTTCGAGGATCTAGCATATGTGTAATCGAATCTTGTTGGTTGAGTGATTTCTCTTGTGTTTCCCCTCGTTTCCCCCTCTTGTTCTTCGTAGGATCCCCTCCAACCATGAAAGATCGGGCATCTAGGGTTCTACCCTACATCATCTTGGTATCAGAGCCACGTTGATCACGTATTTGGAGCCCCTACCCCTCTTTTTCTAGCTTGATTTTGTTGATTTTGTCCCAAATTCGAAATCCCCACAAAAATAGCCCCCAATTTTTTTTGTGATTTGTTGGTTTTGATGATGTTTTGTTGTTTTTGATCCGTGGATTCGTTGTGTTTCAAGTGGATCTTGCATTTCCCCACCATCTTACCCTCGAAATCCATCCAAAATCCTTGAAATCCTCGAATTTCTCCCCATTTTCGAGTTCATCCTGAGCCTTTCCCGTGCACAGTTGACCTCCTTGGATCATCCGGACCTTGACCCGGATCATCCGGACATTGACCCAGATCATCCGGCTCCTAGCCCGGATCATCCAGCTACCTCTGCGGAAACTGCATTTTCTGCAGTTTTTGTCCACCGCCACCTACGCCTCCGCATACCCACTTCGACCACCACCACCGTAAACTCCGCCAACCCCATGACATACCACACTGTACCACCATTCGACTTTGTTTTTGAGAATTTTAGTTGTGGTTCCCATGTCCTATTGTGTTTCGGCTATATAGGTACGACGCGACATTAACATCACCACCGCTCATCTTCGTCGAGTACTCATCATCGCTAAGGACGGTAACCTCGACGACATCTTTGTCTATGCTGTGCCATTGCATTGATAACAACCATAGCCTTACTTTTGCGTTGCTTACCCATCGAGACTAGCCTTTGAGTATTGCCGGCCATGTGACTTGTGCACATTAGTGATCATACTTCCAATACATACATACCACACCATACAATCGTGGTGCATATCTTGATATCATCTCTTGTGTCACAAAGTTGTCATCGCATACACAATTGCTATCTTGGTTCGTGAAGTTTTGCATAAGAAAAGAGCTCACAAAAGAAAGAGCCAAACAAGCTTTTAAGCAAAAGGAAAATATAAGCAAAGAGCTTATAAGCAAGAACCATAGCATCATACTACATTAAGATTGTCATACTCGATCATCTTGGCTCATATCACCGGAATACCATACATATAGCATACTTGGGATATAAGTCGTTGCATTTTTGATTAGTAGGTTGTGCACAAGTCTCGTATCCGCCTATTGTGCAATCGTGCTAGCGTCTCTCTAGTGTTGTGCAACAAGAGCATTTTCGTGGATTCCACATTTTGGCTCATTTTTGGTTTGCACAACCCCACTTATCTATTAGTGTGTTTGTTTCCGTGTACCGCTACTTGCTTGGTCTACTTGTTGCATTTGCGAATTTGCGAATCTTTTTCAACATCTTAGAGTCTAACTAACAATTGCATCAAATTTTGTGCCACCATCCTAACCGAGCTCCACCATAAGATTTTACTTGTGCAGGTGTGAGAACCAACAAGAATTGGTGCCAATTGTGCTATTTCCTTGTACCACATCTGAGTGATCATTGATCCATATTCAACATCGGTCAAGGTACATTTGGTATAAGTTCTTCTGTTTCTCCCACTCACATATTTGCTTGGAATGATGGATAGGCCAAGTTCTTCTACCAACCCACTCTTCATCGACCAAGACGACGACATGTCATCCTATGTCACCAAGAGCCACCTCTTCCGTGCACAACGAGCTTTACATCAAGAACAACAAGGAATGAGCGACTGCATCAGCAATCTCGCCACCGACTTGAGACTCTCCGATTAATGAACAAGAGACTACTTGGACAACAAGCTTGACGCTCACAAACAAGAGAACAATGCAAGAATGGACAAGATTCATGCCTTGTTGGTGAACCGCCATTCTACCACTTCATCCTACTCAAGACGGAGCCGTTCGAGTTGACACACCGACGACACCTTCTCTGGCTCAAGTACACTAACATCAAACACTCTACGTCAAGCCGCGCGTCAAGACCGTCAAGCATCTCGCAATCCTCTACACGGCAATCATCCACAAGAGCAATTCGACGAGCAAGCACATCGTCATCGACAAAACCAAGTCCCTCTTTCACAAGATCAAGAAAGGCAACGTCAACGTCTCCAAGAGGAAGAGCGAGCACGACAACATCAAGACGAACAAGATGCGGAGGCTCAACGTCAAGAACGACAACTACGCAAAGCTCAAGCACTTGAAGCGCAATGTGACCTACGAGAACCAAGTCGAGCCATTGCCAACTGCAACTGATATAGGCGCAATCACGAGGAAGCACTTCACAAAGAAGTTCAAGAGAGGAACTATCAAGCAAGAGTGCATCGTCAAGTTCCTCAAGCTCCTCCACAAGCTCGACAAGCTCCTCCACACAAGTTCATCAAGAGCAAGATGACTATGGTAATCCTCCACGACAAGAGCAACATGAGGTTGATAATCCTCCATGTCAAGGGCGTCATCATCACCCTCGACCCGAACACAATGAAGAGCAATGCTATGGCAAGCTCAAGTTCACCATGCCCAAGTTCAATGGAAGCAATGATCCCGAAGAGTACATATCATGGGCATTGAAGGTCGAAAAAATCTTTCACTTGCACAACTATGAAGAAGAGAAGAAGATCGCTATGACATCCCTTGAGTTCCAAGACTATGTGCTCATATGGTGGGAACAAGTCCTTGAACACCGAGAAGCAAGAGGTGAACCACCAATCACCACATGGGAGGAAATGAAAGATGTCATGCGAGCACGTTTTGTGCCAACCTACTATAACCGTGATCTCTTCAAGAAACTCCAACTTCTCAAGCAAGGAACAAAGAGTGTTGAAGAATACTACAAGGAAATGGAGATTGCCATGATAAGAGCCAATGTCACGAAAGATGATGAGCAAACTATGTCACGTTTCTTGAATTCCCTCAATCATCCCATCAAGAAGATCGCCAACTTCCAACCCTACTCCAACCTCATTGAGCTTGTGCATCAAGGTACCAAAGAGGAACGTCAAGTGCAAGATGACTTCAAGTACGCAAAGTACTCTTCGAAGAGCTACAACTTCTCCAACACCCAAGCTTCAACGACTCCAACAACTTCTACCTCAACCAAGCCATCTACAAGTAACGGCGACAAGTCAAGTTACAAGAAAACTTCGACAACCTCAAGTCGTCCTCCTACTACAAGCAACTTCAAGCCGTGCGCTTCATCATCTACTCCAACCGATGAGATCGTCAAGACAAGTTCTATCAAGTGTTTCACTTGCGGCGGCCGAGGCCACAAGTCCTTTGAGTGTACCAACAAGCGCACCATGATCCTCAACGATGACGGAACCTATGACTCCATGAGTGAAGACGAGATGGAAGCCCTTGAGCAAGTGGCCATGCACCGGTGCGTGAACGAAGATGAAGATGATCAAGTCTTTTGTGATGAGGATTCGAGCCCCGCTCTCGTTGTCTCTAAAGTCTTGACCTTCAACATCAACAAGACAAAGACCAAAGATGCAATATCTTCCACACCAAGGCCGGCATCAATGGAAGGTCCGTCAAGGTCATCATCGATGGAGGGAGTTGTCACAACTTGGCAAGTGAAGAACTATGCTCCAAGCTCCAATCGGTCAAGATAAAGCACCCACACCCCTACAAGGTCCAATGGCTAAGCGATTCCGACACTATCCAAGTCGAGCATACAGTCAAAGTCTCCTTCAAAATCGGAGCATATGAAGACACTTTGGAGTGTGATGTCGTCCCGATGTCCGTTTGCCACCTCCTTCTTGGTCGACCATGGCAATTTGACCACGGCATCATCCACAACGGGCGTACCAATCACTATAGCTTCAAGATGAAAGGAAAGGAGTACGTGCTACGACCTATGTCTCCAAGTCAAGTGATCGCCGACAAGCAAGCCACCCATCATGGAGAAAAGAGTGAGAGAGTGACCCACCCAAAAGAAAGTGAGCGCCACAAGCCTAAATCGAGTGCCTCAATGATGAGCGACAAGAAGAATTTAGTCCTATTTGCCACCAAAAGTGAGATGAGAGAAGTGTGTGAGAACCCATCAAGTGTTATACACTATGTTCTCGTGTGCAAGGACGAGGCACCAAAAACTAACACCTCTCACGATCTACCTTTAGTGTTTTCTTCTCTTTTGCAGGAATTCCAAGATGTTTTCCCCGATGAGCTACCTCCGGGTCTACCTCCCCTACGAGGCATTGAGCACCAAATCGACCTCATCCCCGGAGCACCTCTACCTAACGAAGCTCCCTACCGCATCAACCCCGAGGAAACTAAGGAGCTCCAACGGCAAGTACAACAACTCATCGACAACGGTCAAGTACGTGAAAGCTTGAGCCCTTGTGACATTCCGGTCATACTTGTTCCAAAGAAAGACAGTACTTATCGCATGGTTTCCGATTGCCGGCCCATCAATGCTATCACCGTTAGATATAGTTACCCTATTCCACGCCTAGATGATATGCTTGATGATCTTAGCGGAGCCGCCATTTTCTCTAAGATTGATCTTATTAGTGGCTACTATCAAATATGCATCCAAGAAGGTGATGAATGTAAAACCACATTTAAGACCAAATTTGGCTTATATGTATGGCTAGTTATGCCAATGGGTTTATCCGAAGCACCCGGTACTTTCATGCGAATCATGCACTCTGTTCTTCGTCCCTATATTTGTGTATTTGTTGTGGTCTATTTTGATGATATTCTTGTCTTTAGCAAATCTCTCAAAGATCATGTCACCCATCTTAGAACCGTGTTGCAAACCCTTAGGAAAGAGCGACTTTATGCTAATATGGACAAATGCCTTTTTGGTGTTGATAAGCTTGTTTTCTTGGGTTTTGTTGTGTCTTCTAAGGGCGTTCATGTAGATGAATCTAAGATCAATGCTATTAAAACTTAGCCCCAACCAACCAACTTGCAACAAGTGCGTAGTTTTCTTGGTTTAGCCAGTTTCTATCATAGATTTGTGAAGGATTTTAGCACCATAGCTTCACCTTTACATTCTTTGAGTAAGAAAAAAGTGCCATTTGTTGGGGGGCCATCCCAAGATACCGCATTTAATGAGCTTAAAAATTTGCTTACTCATGCTCTCGTGCTTGCTTTACCAAACTTTGACAAACCTTTTGAGATTCATTGTGATGCTAGTGGTAATGGCATAGGAGGTGTGTTAACGCAAGAGAAGTGCCACATAGCATATTTTAGTGAGAAACTTTCCGGAGCGCAAATGAATTATCCCATCTATGACAAAGAGCTATATGCTTTAGTGCGAGTTTTGCGTGAATGGGAACCTTATCTTCGCCCTCATGAATTTATCATTCATATCGATCATGAAACGCTTAAGTACCTAAAGGGTCAAACTAAGTTGAACAAGTGTCATGCTAAGTGCAGTGAATTCATTGAGTCATTTCCTTATGTTATCAAGTACATCAAGGGTGAGGAAAATGTAGTGGCGGATGCTCTTTCCCGCATATGCACGCTTGTCACTAAACTTGAATTGAATGTCATTGGCTTTGAGCACATAAAAGACTTGTATGCGCATGATCCTACTTTTGCTATTCCTTATGACAAGTGTTTGACGCATACATCTTGGGAACGATATTACATCAAGGATGATTATCTTATGAGAGCTAATAAACTTTGCATTCCCGAGTCTTCCCTTCGTTTGCTCCTTATGCAAGAGGCTCATGGAGGCGGACTCATGGGACACTTTGGACGCGACAATACTTTTGCCACACTCTCCAAGAACTAATTTTAGCCCAAGAGTTCCCCGACGTCTCACGCTTCACCAACCGATGCTCTACATGTCGCAAAGCCAAGTCAAAAGCTCAATCACATGGTCTTTACATGCCTCTTCCTATTCCTTATCAACCTTTGGAAGACATTAGCATGGATTTTGTACTTGGTTTACCTAGAACACAAAATGGAAAGGATTCCGTGTTTGTTGTTGTGGATCGATTCTCTAAAATGGCTCATTTTATCCCATGCAACAAGATAGACGATGCTTCACATATTGCAAATCTTTTTGTAGGGAAATCTTGCGCCTCCATGGAGTGCCAAAGACGATTGTCTCAGACCGCGACGTCAAGTTCTTGAGTTACTTTTGGAAGACTCTATGCGCCAAGCTCGGAATCAAGCCCTTATTCTCTTCGACATACCATCCACAAACCAACGGCCAAACGGAGGTGACGAACCGAACACTCTCCACTCTACTACGCGTGTTCATCAAGAGGAACATCAAGGAGTGGGAGGAGTGTCTCCCCATCGCCGAGTATGCCTACAACCGCGCAAGACATTCGACTACCGACAAGTCCCCCTTTGAGGTCGTCTATAGTTTCAACCTGTTGTCCCCACTGGACATTCTACCTCTTCCACTAAAAGAGCGCACCAACATGGACGCGAGTGCACGAGCAAGCTACCTCAAGAAGATGCATGAAGATACAAGGCACACGATCGAGCTCCAAGTACAACGACTCACGACCAAGCTCAACATCAACAAGCAACCCATGATATTCAACATTGGAGATCTTGTGTGGCTACACCTTCGCAAGGACCGCTTCCACAATGAACGCAAGTCCAAACTTCTACCACAAGCCGATGGACCCTTCAAGGTGCTAGCACGATACAACAACAACAACGCTTACAAGATCGACATCCCAAGCGACAAGTACAATGTGAGCGACATCTTCAATGTCAAAGACCTCTCGCCATACCATGGTGATGAAGCTTTCGATCCGAGGTCGGATCTTTCCCAAGGGGGGAGATGATGCGGAGCATCCCACGATCATCCCCATGGACGCATCTACATCTCCTACGACACCACTTGGACCAATGACAAGAGCACGTGCAAGAGCTCTCAAAACCAAGGTGACATCACTCCTCTCACAACTCCCTTTCGTATCACACGAGACATGGCTACTACCTCAATTGAGACGCTTTGCATACTCAGGTAACAAGGAGTTAGCCATGGAGAAGCTAAGAAGCAAGGAGAATTGAAAGCAGAAGACATGCCTGAAGACGGAGAAGAAATCAGCCAAGTCCCTGGCTGGCCGGATGATCCGGACGAGGTCCCGGACGATCCGGATAATGTGCCCGGAGACACCCAAAGCTGGACCCCGAAGCCGGACCATCCGGACGAACACCCGGACCCCAGCCGGTCATCTGGATCCCCCCTCCAGACATCCGGGCCGTCGCTGCCGCCGCCTGCCCCTTCGACTCATCCGAGCCATCTGTCGGTGTCAAAAACCGGCGGATCTCGGGTAGGGGGTCCCGAACTGTGCGTATAAGGCTAATGGTAACAGGAGGCTGGGGACACGATGTTTAACCCAAGTTTGGGCCCTCTCGATGGAGGTAATACCCTACTTCCCGCTTGATTAATCTTGATGATATGAGTATTACAAGAGTTGATCTACCACGAGATCGTAGAGGCTAAACCCTAGAAGCTAGCCTATGATTATGATTGTTGTTGTCCTACGGACTAAACCCTCCGGTTTATATAGACACCGGAGGGGGCTAGGATTACACAGATTCGGTTACAAAGAAGGAGATCTACATATCCGAACTGCCAAGCTTGCCTTCCACGCAAAGGAGAGTCCCATCCGGACACGGGACGAAGTCTTCAATCTTGTATCTTCATAGTCCAACAGTCTGGCCAAAGTATATAGTCCGGCTGTCCGAGGACCCCTTAATCCAGGACTCCCTCAGTAGCCCCTGAACCAGGCTTCAATGACGATGAGTCCGGCGTGCATATTGTCTTCGGCATTGCAAGGCGGTTTCCTTCTCCGAATACTTCATGGAAGATTTTGAACACAAGAATCGTGTCCGGCTCTGTAAAACAAATTCCACATACCACCGTAGAGAGTACAATATTCCAAGATCTGATCTGCTGACGTCTTTTTATGACATCACACTGCGGTCCGGTCTTTATTCGAACCATTTTTCACAACCTGCCACCGCACATATCGCGAGGCAGCTTTATCGGCAAGTCTCGTTGAAGCAGAGATCGTGTCCCCTTATCACGAGATTCTCATCAATACAGGTGTAGGTAACCCAACCGTGCCATCAATCGTGGCGCTTGGGGAATAAGCGATTTTAGCAGGCAAGTGGGGAGGCACAGGATCTCTGCTGCCTTTATAAGGGGATAAGAACTCCCTTTTTCACCCACGCCCTCCTCTACTCATCCATTCCTTTTTGCTTGAGTCCTAGTGCCCAAGCACTCCTCTTCTCCGCCCAAAAAGGCTTCCCAAAGATGTCCGGATCCGGAGCAGGAGGCAAGTGGATGGCCTCTACCGTCCGGGAGAAGGATATCAAAAAGCTTCGGGGGGCCGGGTATCTGGCCAAGAGAATTGGCCACCATCTTCCGATGGCGGGGCAGATCATCCCCACTCCGGAACCCCATGAGAGGGTGGTATTCCTCCCTCATTTTATCCGCGGGCTAGGGTTTCCCCTTCATCCATTCATTCGCGGCATCATGTATTATTACGGGATTGATTTTCATGATCTATCCCCAAATTCCTTCCTCAACATCTTGACATTCATCGTCATGTGTGAGGCCTTGATGACCCACAAGTATAGGGGATCTATCATAGTCCTTTCAATAAGTAAGAGTGTCGAACCCAACAAGGAGCAGAAGGAAATGATAAGTGGTTTTCAGTAAGGTTTTCTCTGCAAGCACTGAAATAGTAGGTGATAGATAGTTTTGGGATAAGATAAATAGTAACGAGCAAAAAGTAAATAAAGTAAATAAAGTGCAGCAAGGTGGCCCAATCCTTTATGTAGCAAAGGATAAGCCTGGACAAATTCTAATAATGAAGAAGGAGCTCCCAAGGACACATTGGGAATTATCGTCAAGCTAGTTTTCATCACGTTCATAAGATTCGCGTTCGGTACTTTGATAATTTGATATGTGGGTGGACCGGTACTTGGGTACTGCCCTAACTTGGACAAGCATCCAACTTTTGATTAACCCCTATTGCAAGCATCCGCAACTACAAAAAGGAGTATTAAGGTAAACCTAACCACAACATTAAACATATGGGTCCATATCAACCCCTAACGAAGCAACGCATAAACTAGGGTTTAAGCTTCTGTCACTCTAGCAACCCATCATCTACTTATTACTTCCCCATGCCTTCCTCTAGGCCCAAATAATGGTGAAGTGTCATGTAGTCGACGTTCACATAACACCACTAGAGGAAAGACAACATACATCTCATCAAAATATCGAACGAATACCAAATTCACATGACTACTAATAGCAAGACTTCACCCATGTCCTCAGGAACAAACGTAACTACTCACAAAGCATATTCATGTTCATAATCAGAGGAGTAATAATATGCATAAAGGATCTGAACATATGATCTTCCACCAAGTAAACCAATAGCATCAACTACAAGGAGTAATCAACACTACTAGCAACCCACAGGTACCAATTTGTGGTTTTGATACAAGATTGGATACAAGAGATGAACTAGGGTTTTGAGAGGAGATGGTGCTGGTGAAGATGTTGATGGAGATTGACCCCCTCCCAATGAGAGGATCGTTGGTGATGACGTTGGTGATGATTTCCCCCTCCCGGAGGGAAGTGTCCCCGGCAGAACAGCTCCGCCAGAGCCCTAGATTGATTCCGCCAAGGTTCCGCCTCGTGGCGGCGGAGTTTCGTCCCGTAAGCTTGCCCACGATTTTTTCCAGGGTAAAAGTGATGATATAGCAGAAGATGGACGCCGGAGGCCCACCAGGGGGCCCAGGAGATAGGGGGCGCGCCCTACAGGGGGGCGCCCCCTGTCTCCTGGACAGGGTGTGGGCCCCCTGGCCTATTTCTTTCGCTCATAAATTCTTATTAAATCCAAAAAGTTGTTTCGTGGAGTTTCAGGACTTTTGGAGTTGTGCAGAATAGGTTTCCAACGTTTGCTCCTTTTCCAGCCAGAATTCCAGCTGCCGGCATTCCCCCTCTTCATGGTAAACCTTGTAAAATAAGAGAGAATAGCCATAAGTATTGAGATATAATGTGTAATAACAGCCCATAATGCAATAAATATTGATATAAAAGCATGATGCAAAATGGACGTATCAACTCCCCCAAGCTTAGACCTCGCTTGTCCTCAAGCGGAAGCCGAAATCGAAAAATATGTCCACATGTTTAGAGATAGAGGTGTCGATAAAAATAAAATACGGACATGAGGGCATCATGATCATTCTAATAACAGCAACATATATAGATTTTGTCATATGATTTCCTATGCTCAAGTAATAAGCAATTCACAATGTCAAGTATGGTTCAAAAACTTCATTGGGAACTAACAAACTATAATCTCAGTCGTTGAAGCAATTGCAATTTATCGTAACATCAGAAAGAGTCAATAATAGAGCTTTTCAACAAGCTCACATACTCAACTATCTCGTAGTCTCCTATAATTGTTAACACTCACGCAATACTTGTGGTTATAGAGTTTCAGCCGGACACTGAGAAAGATAGGGGCTTATTGTGTTGCCTCCCAACGTATTCACCTTTAGGTGATGTCAACAATAATAGCCTATGCCAACTTACATCCAATTGGATATATATATCATGATCTTTCAAACACGAGGAGCTTGCCAAAGGATAAAATGAAAAAGGGAAAGGTGAGGATCACCTTGACTCAAGCATAAAGTAAAAACATAAAGTAAAAGATAGGCCCTTCGCAGAGGGAAGCAGAGGTTGTCATGCGCGTTTAGGGTTGATGCACAAAATCTTAATGCAAAAGAACGTCACTTTATATTGCCCCTTGTATGTGGACCTTTATTATGCAGTCCGTCGCTTTTATTACTTCCACAACAAGTTCGTACAAAGCTTATTTTCTCTGCACTAATAAGTCATACATATTTAGAGAGCAATTTTTATTGCTTGCACCGATGACAACTTACTTGAAGGATCTTACTCAATCCATAGGTAGGTATGGTGGACTCTCATGGCAAAACTGGGTTTAAGGATATTTGGAAGCACAAGTAGTATCTCTACTTGGTGCAAGGAATTTGGCTAGCATGAGGGGGAAAGGCAAGCTCAACATGTTTGGAAGGTCAATGACAATATACTTTAACTGAGATGTCGGAAAACATAAACCATTACGTTGTCTTCCTTGTCCAACATCAACTCTTTTAGCATGTCATACTTAATGAGTGCTTCACAATCATAAAAGATGTCCAAGATAATATATTTATATGTGAACCCCTCTTTCCTTATCACTTCCTATTAATTGCAACGATGACCAAGGCTACGTTCATCAACTCTCAACAATTTTTATGCCTCATACTTTCTATGTGTGAAGTTATCACTATCCATAAGATCAATATGAACTCTTTTGTTCTTTCTACTTTCTCAAGATCATAGCAACATAGCAAAGCCCTTGACTCAACACTAATCTTTATTATAGATAGCACACGGACTCGATTACATAAAGAGATCACAATGCAAAACTCAAAACTACTTGATATCAAAACTTTAAACTACTAGATCAAGATACTACTAAAAGGATCGAACTAAATAAAGCGGTAAAGATAGGAGTGTGATGGTGATATGATACCGGGGCACCTCCCCAAGCTTGGCAGTTGCCAAGGGGAGTGCCCATACCCATGTGATTATTTCTTCGGAGGTGGTGAAGTAGGAGTTGTTGATGATGTAGGCTTGTCGTCCGTCTTCCAAGGCATAGGCTCTCCATCATAAAAGGATGATCGAGTCTCCGGGATCCTTAAATCTGCAGCCAAACTCATTCGCTTGAATCTATATTCATACTCACAGTTCTGGTTTTGCAGGTCATAAATTTGGGCTTGGAGGTGCTCGATTTTCTCTTGAAGCTTGAAGATGGTCTCCCCAATGACTTTGGCATCCAGCTTGTGGTTGTTGGTGAACTCCGTGATCATCATCTGGTTGGCGTTGAGTCCACGCTCCACCATCCCTTGACACTTGAAAACTTCTTGCTCCATGGCTTCGAGCTTTGTCTCCATGCTCCCGGTACGCCTTGGTCCCTCCACATCGCGGATGTGCAGCACCCCCTCACGCATCTCAATGGTTTGAGGGTGATGCAGCACCTCCGCGAGATAGGGGTTGATAACCCTCTCGAAAAACTTGTCCTTGGGAGCGCTTGGAGACGACATGATGCTCTAGATCTGAAACAGAAACAGCTCGAAACGAAAACAGAGGATATTTGCGTGATACGGTGGTCAAAACCTTCGGGAGTATATATAATGAATTTTTACCGACCAAAATACGTAACATACAAGAAAACGGAGTCCGGGAGGCACACGAGGTGCCCACGAGACAGGGGGCGCGCCCTACAGGGGGGGCGCGCCTCCTCTCTCGTGGGAGCCTCGTGTCCCTTTCGGACTACTTCTTTCTTCCTAAAATTCTTAAATAATCCAAAACTGATAAAAATTGCCATTAGAGTTGTTTTGGAGTCGGTTTACTTACCGTACCACGTACCTATGCCTTTTCGGAGTCTGGAACGTTCTGGAAAGTGTCTCTTATGTATTCCTCAGGGGTTATGGTTTCAATAATATTAGTTTCAACATTGATAGGATTACCTGAAATATAATGTTTAATTCTTTGACCGTTTACCACCCTCGGATTTGTGCCTTCGAAGTTGTTGATTTTTATAGCACCAGAATGATAGACCTCCTCGATAACGTAGGGACCTTCCCATTTTGAGAGAAGTTTTCCTGCAAAAAATCTTAAACGAGAGTTGAATAATAACACATAATCTCCTACGTTAAACTCACGCTTTTGTATCCTCTTATCATGCCAGCGTTTGACTTTTTCTTTGAAAAGCTTGGCATTCTCATATGCTTGGGTTCTCCATTCATCAAGTGAGCTAATATCAAACAACCTCTTCTCACCGGCAAGTTTGAAGTCATAATTGAGCTCTTTAATAGCCCAATATGCTTTATGTTCAAGTTCAAGAGGTAAATGACATGCTTTTCCATAAACCATCTTATATGGAGACATACCCATAGGATTTTTGTATGCAGTTCTATAGGCCCATAATGCATCATCAAGTTTTTTGGACCAATTCTTTCTAGATCTATTCACAGTCTTTTGCAAAATTAATTTGAGCTCTCTATTGCTCAACTCTACTTGACCACTAGACTGCGGGTGATAAGGAGATGCGATTCTATGATTGACATCATACTTAGCAAGCATCTTACGGAAAGCACCATGAATAAAATGTGAACCACCATCAGTCATAAGATATCTAGGGACTCCAAACCTCGGAAAAATAACTTCTTTAAGCATTTTAATAGAAGTGTTATGATCAGCACTACTAGTTGGAATAGCTTCTACCCACTTAGTAACGTAATCAACAGCAACTAAAATATGTGTATAACCATTGGAGGCAGGAAAAGGTCCCATATAATCAAAGCCCCAAACATCAAACGGTTCAATAACAAGAGAGTAATTCATAGGCATTTCTTGATGTCTACTAATGTACCTATTCTTTGACATTCATCACAAGATAAGACAAACTTACGAGCATCTTTGAAGAGAGTAGGCCAATAAAAACCAGATTGTAGTACCTTGTGTGCAGTTCTATCTCCAGCGTGGTGTCCTCCATAGGATTCAGAGTGACACTTGCGTAGGATTTGTTCCTATTCATGCTCAGGCACACAACGTCTAATAATACCATCTACTCCTTCTTATAAAGGTGTGGATCATCCCAGAAGTAATGTCTTAAATCATAAAAGAACTTTTTCTTTTGCTGGTATGTGAAACTAGGCGGTATATATTTAGCAACAATGTAATTAGCATAATCAGCATACCAAGGAGCAGTACGAGAAGCATTGACAACCGCTAATTGTTCATCAGGAAAGCTATCATTAATAGGCAGTGGGTCATCAAGAACATTCTCTAACCTAGACAAGTTGTCTGCAACGGGGTTCTCAGCTCCCTTTCTATCAATAATATGCAAGTCAAATTCTTGGAGCAAGAGAACCCATCTAATGAGTCTAGGCTTAGCATCTTTCTTTTCCATAAGATATTTAATAGCAGCATGATCAGTGTGAATAGTAACTTTGGAATCAACAATATAAGGTCTAAACTTATCACATGCAAACACAACTGCTAAGAACTCTTTTTCAGTAGTAGCATAATTTCTCTGGGCAGTATCAAGAGTCTTACTAGCATACTGGATAACATTCAATTTCTTATCGACTCTTTGCCCTAAAACAGCACCTACAGCATAATCACTAGCATCGCACATAATTTCAAAAGGTAAATTCCAATCAGGTGGCTGAACAATAGGTGCAGTGATCAAAGCTTTCTTAAGTGTTTCAAATGCTTCTACACAATCATCATCAAAGACAAAAGGAATATCTTTTTGCAATAAATTAGTCAGAGGCCTAGAGATTTTAGAAAAGTCCTTAATGAACCTCCTATAAAAACCGGCGTGACCAAGGAAACTTCTTATACCTTTTATGTCCTTGGGACATGGCATCTTTTCAATAGCATCAACTTTGGCTTTATCAACTTCAATACCTCTCTCGGAGATCTTGTGCCCCAAGACAATGCCTTCATTAACCATAAAGTGACACTTTTCCCAATTCAGGACGAGACTAGTGTCTTCGCATCTCTGCAAAACTCGATCAAGGTTGCTCAAACAATCATCAAAAGAGGATCCATAGACGGAGAAGTCATCCATGAATACCTCACAAATCTTTTCACAAAAATCAGAAAATATAGCCATCATGCATCTTTGAAAGGTAGCAGGTGCATTACATAAACCAAAAAGCATACGTCTATAAGCAAAAGTACCAGAAGGGCAATTAAAAGTAGTTTTAGATTGATCCTTTGCTGACACAGGTATTTGAGAGAAACCAGAATAACCATCTAGAAAGCAAAAATGTGTGTGCTTGGATAGCCTTTCCAGCATTTGGTCAAAAGGTAAAGGGTAATGATCTTTCTTAGTAGCTTTATTTAACTTACGGAAATCAATTACCATCCTATAACCTGTAATAATTGTTTGCGGGATCAATTCATCTTTATCATTAGGAACAACGGTAATACCTCCCTTTTTAGGGACACAATGGACAGGGCTTACCCATTCGCTATCAGCAACGAGATAAATAATACCTGCCTCAAGGAGCTTTAGAATCTCCTTTCTTACGACTTCCTTCATTTTGGGATTTAATCGTCTTTGAGGATCTCTAACTGGTTTGGCATCTTTCTCCACTGAAATTTTGTGTTGACATAATGTGGGACTAATGCCCTTAAGATCATCCAGAGTATATCCAATAGCAGCCCGGTGTTTCTTCAGAGTTTTCAATAATCTTTCTTCTTCTTTCTCTGAAAGGTTGGCACTAATAATAACAGGATTTATTTCGTTTTCATCAAGATAAGCATACTTAGATTATCAGGTAATGGTTTGAGTTCAAAAATGGGATCACCCTTAGGTGGAGTGGGATCCCCAAGAATTTCAACGGGAAGGTTATGTTTCAGCATAGGTTCTTGTTTAAGGAACACTTCATCTATTTCTTCCCTTTCCTTCATAAACATATCGTTTTCATGGTCTAGCAAATATTGTTCTAACGGATCAGTTGGAGGAACAGCAATGGAAGCAAGACCGATAATTTCAATGGAAGCAATATTGTTCTAACGGATCAGTTGGAGGAACAGTTGTCTACTAAACTTGGCAAAATTAAACTCATGAGACATACCATCTATGCCAACAGTGACAATATTCCTTTCACAATTAATCTTTGCACTAGCCGTATTCAAGAATGGTCTACCAAAAAGAATGGGACAAAAATCATCTTGTGGGGAGGCAAGAACAAGAAAATCAGCAGGGTATTTAACCTTCCCGCACCAAATTTCAACATCTCTAACAATCCCAATAGGTTTAATGGTATCCCTATTAGCAAGCTTAATAGTAACATCAATGTCTTCTAATTCAACAGGTGCAATATCGTGAATAATTTCTTTATAAAGATCATAAAGTATTGCACTAGCACTAGCACCCATATCACATAAGCCATGATAACAATGATCTCCTATTTTAACAGAAATAACAGGCGTGCCTATAACAGGTTTACGTGTCTTAGTATCAGGTCTAGCAATATTAGCAGTCTCACCCAAGAAAGAAATAACATGCCCATCTAAATCCTCGTCCAAGAGATATTTAACCATAGCAATACTAGGTTCAACATTAATTTGTTCAGGAGGTGTATAGGTCCTAGTATTACTCTTATGAACAACAGTCGAAGCTTTAGCATGATCTTTTATCCTAACAGGAAAAGAAGGTTTTTCAACATAAGCAGTAGGAACAATGGGATCACTATATGTAATAATCTTTTCTTCAACTGTAATAGGTGCAACTACTTTCACTTCAACAGGAGGATTATATTTAAACCACTTATCTTTAGGGAGATCAACGTGAGTAGCAAAAGTTTCACAAAAAGTAGCTACTATCTCAGAGTCAAGTCCATACTTAGAGCTAAATCCACGGAAAGCATCGGTATCCGTAAAGGTTTTAACACAATCGAACTTAGGTGTCATACCTGACTCCTTACCATCGTCGGAACCCCAATCTTCAGAGTTGCATTTAATTCTTTCCAATAAGTCCCATTTGAAATCAATAGTCTTCAGCATATAAGAACCAGCACAGGAAGTATCGAGCAGGTTGCGATTATTGAGAGAAAGTCGAGCATAAAAATTCTGAATAATCATTTCCCGAGAGAGCTCATGATTGGGGCATGAATAAACATTGACTTAAGCCTCCCCCAAGCTTGAGCGATGCTTTCTCCTTCGCGAGGCCAGAAATTATATATGTAATTACGATCACGATGAACAAGATGCATAGGATAGAACTTCTGGTGAAATTCCAACTTCAATCGCTTATAATTCCAAGATCTCGCATCATCACATAGCCTATACCATGTCATTGCATCTCCCTTCAAAGATAAAGGGAAGACCTTCCTTTTGGAAACATCATCAGGAATACCTGCAAGCTTAAATAATCCACAAACTTCATCCACAAAGATAAGGTGTAAATCGAGATGCAATGTTCCGTCTCCTGCAAAAGGATTAGCTAGCAGTTTTTCTATCATACCCGAAGGAATCTCAAAGTGAATATTTTCATAAAGTTCAGTAGGTTGAGGAGCATCTATTTTCTCTTCTAGTTGGGGTGAAGATACCCCAAACAAGCCCATCAAAGGATTAGTTTCCATAGTGAAAAGTAACAGAAAATTTCAGCACACTATATAAATGTTTCCTTACCAAGTTCCACTCACAATAAGCGCTACGCTCCCCGGCAACGGCGCTAGAAAAGAGTCTTGATGACCTACAAGTATAGGGGATCTATCGTAGTCCTTTTGTTAAGTAAGACTGTCGAACCCAATGAGGAGAAAAAGGAAATGATAAGTGGTTTTCAGTAAGGTTTTCTCTGCTAGCACTGAAATAGTAGGTGATAGATAGTTTTGTGATAAGATAAATAGTAACGAGCAAAAAGTAAATAAAGTAAATAAAGTGCAGCAAGGTGGCCCAATCCTTTATGTAGCAAAGTATAAGCCTGGACAAATTCTAATAATGAAGAAGGAGCTCCCGAGGACACACTGGGAATTATCGTCAAGCTAGTTTTCATCACGTTCATAAGATTCGCGTTCGGTACTTTGATAATTTGATATGTGGGTGGACCGGTACTTGGGTACTGCCCTAACTTGGACAAGCATCCCACTTATGATTAACCCCTATTGCAAGCATCCGCAACTACAAAAAGGAGTATTAAGGTAAACCTAACCACAACATTAAACATATGGGTCCATATCAACCCCTAACGAAGCAACGCATAAACTAGGGTTTAAGCTTCTGTCACTCTAGCAACCCATCATCTACTTATTACTCCCCCATGCCTTCCTCTAGGCCCAAATAATGGTGAAGTGTCATGTAGTCGATGTTCACATGACACCACTAGAGGAAAAGACAACATACATCTCATCAAAATATCGAACGAATACCAAATTCACATGACTACTAATAGCAAGACTTCACCCATGTCCTCGGGAACAAACGTAACTACCCACAAAGCATATTCATGTTCATAATCAAAGGGGTAATAATATGCATAAAGTATCTGAACATATGATCTTCCACCAAGTAAACCCAATAGCATCAACTACAAGGAGTAATCAACACTACTAGCAACCCACAAGTACCAATTTGTGGTTTTGATACAAGATTGGATACAAGAGATGAACTAGGGTTTTGAGAGGAGATGGTGCTGGTGAAGATGTTGATGGATATTGACCCCCTCCCGATGAGAGGATCGTTGGTGATGACGTTGGTGATGATTTCCCCCTCCCAGAGGGAAGTGTCCCCGGCAGAACAGCTCCGCCAGAGCTCTAGATTGATTCCGCCAAAGTTCCGCCTCGTGGCGGCGGAGTTTCGTCCCATAAGCTTTCCCACGATTTTTTACAGGGTAAAAGTGATGATATAGCAGAAGATGGACGCCGGAGGCCCACCAGGGGGCCTAGGAGATAGGAGGTCGTGCCCTACAGGGGGGCGCGCCCCTGCCTCCTAGATATGGTGTGGGCCCCCTGGCCTATTTCTTTCGCTCATAAATTCTTATTAAATCCAAAAAGTTGTTTCATGGAGTTTCAGGACTTTTGGAGTTGTGCAGAATAGGTTTCCAACGTTTGCTCCTTTTCCAGCCAGAATTCCAGCTGCCGGCATTCCCCCTCTTCATAGTAAACCTTGTAAAATAAGAGAGAATAGCCATAAGTATTGATATATAATGTGTAATAACAGCCCATAATGCAATAAGTATTGATATAAAAGCATGATGCAAAATGGACGTATCAGGCCTTTCTCCGCGTCCCGCCGCACTTCGGCTTATGGCTGAAGGTTTTTAATGTGAAGCCCAAGGTAGTGAGCGGCGAGCATGCCGAATGTGGAGGCGCCATGGTGAGCAAGATGCGCAATGTTACATGGCCAACAAGTACTTTCAATGATTTCGTCAAGGAGTGGCAACAACAGTGGTTCTACATCACCGAGCCGCGTGGCAAGGAATGGGCTGCCGCCCCAGAGTTCAGATCCGGTGCCCCCCTGCGACTTACATCCTGGCCCAAGAAGGGCCTGAAGTGGGCTCCGTCTGACGAGCTATCAGAGGTCCAGACGTGATTCCAAGACATGGAAGAAAAGAACATCAAGCTCATCAATGTAGTCCAGGTGATGTTAGTTCACCGGATTCTACCTTGTCAACACAGGGCTTGCAATCTATGGGAGTTCGACCCGGCCAAGCACCAGACCTTGATAGAGCTCTTTGTCTCCTCGCATAAGGACATCTGGAAGGTGCTTTTCAAGTCCGACAAATCATGGCTGGACTCTGCCGAGGACCGCGGGTACCAACTGTCCCGCCCGGCAAGTTCGGTAAGTGATTGTTCGTTGACAATTCATATATTACATTCGCATATCCTTTAAGAAAATGCTTGAAGTGTTTCCCCCAAATTTCCTAGGGCTGGGCGAAGAAGGTGGGGCGGATCTACTATTCGGCCCGGCTGCCAGAAGAACCGGCCGGCCCACTTCTGACGAAGATGCTGGTCCCGGCACCTTACAAGGCACCAAAGAAGAAGGCCGAAAAGGAGGCCAAGAAGACCAGGGGCAGCCTCCGTTGTCATGGCACTTTGGACGCAAGATCCGAAGATTCCAATGCCCATTCTATTGGAAATATGCCCTAGAGGCAATAATAAATTAGTTATTATTATATTTCCTTGTTCATGATAATCGTTTATTATCCATGCTATAATTGTATTGATAGGAAACTCAGATACATGTGTGGATACATAGACAACACCATGTCCCTAGTAAGCCTCTAGTTGACTAGCTCGTTGATCAATAGATGGTTATGGTTTCCTGACCATGGACATTGGATGTCATTGATAACGGGATCACATCATTAGGAGAATGATGTGATGGACAAGACCCAATCCTAAGCCTAGCACAGAGATCGTGTAGTTCGTATGCTAAAGCTTTTCTAATGTCAAGTATCTTTTCCTTAGACCATGAGATTGTGCAACTCCCGGATACCGTAGGAATGCTTTGGGTGTACCAAACGTCACAACGTAACTGGGTGGCTATAAAGGTGCACTACAGGTATCTCCGAAAGTGTCTGTTGGGTTGGCACGAATCGAGACTGGGATTTGTCACTCCGTGTAAACGGAGAGGTATCTCTGGGCCCACTCGGTAGGACATCATCATGATGTGCACAATGTGACCAAGGGGTTGATCACGGGATGATGTGTTACGAAACGAGTAAAGAGACTTGCCGGTAACGAGATTGAACAAGGTATCGGTATACCGACGATCGAATCTCGGGCAAGTACAATACCGTTAGACAAAGGGAATTGTATACGGGATCGATTGAGTCCTTGACATCGTGGTTCATCCGATGAGATCATCATGGAACATGTGGGAGCCAACATGGGTATCCAGATCCCGCTATTGTTTATTGACCGGAGAACGTCTCGGTCATGTCTACATGTCTCCCGAACCCGTAGGGTCTACACACTTAAGGTTCGATGACGCTAGGGTTATAAAGGAAGTTTGTATGTGGTTACCGAATGTTTTTCGGAGTCCCGGATGAGATCCCGGATGTCACGAGGAGTTCCGGAATGGTCCGGAGGTAAAGATTTATATATGAGAAGTCCTATTTTGGCCACCGGAAAATGTTCGGGATTTTTTGGTATTGTAACGGGAAGGTTCTAGAAGGTTCCGGAGTGGGACCCACCTGCATGGGGGGACCCACATGAACGTGGGTAGTGGGGGCAAGGCCCCACACCCCTGGTCAAGGCGCACCAAGATCCCCCCTTAGAAGGAATAAGATCATATCCCGAAGGGATAAGATCAAGATCCCTAAAAAGGGGGGAGAACAATCGGTGGGGAAGGAACTGATGGGATTTCTTTCCTCCCACCTTGGCCAACGCCCCAATGGACTTGGAGGGCAAGAAACCAGCCCCTCCACCCATATATATAGTGGGGAGGCGCATGGGAGCTTTACACGAAGTTCTGGCACAGCCCTCCCCCTCTCCCAAGTCCTCCTCCTCTCCCGCGGTGCTTGGCGAAGCCCTGCAGGATTGCCACGCTCCTCCACCACCACCACGCCGTCGTGCTGCTGCTGGACGGAGTCTTCCCCAACCTCTCCCTCTCTCCCTGCTGGATCAAGGCATGGGAGACGTCACCGGGCTGTACGTGTGTTGAACGCGGAGGTGCCGTCCGTTCGGCACTAGGATCTCCGGTGATTTGGATCACGACGAGTACGACTCCTTCAACCCCGTTCTCTTGAACGATTCCGCTTAGCGATCTACAAGGGTATGTAGATGCACTCTCCTTCCGCTCGTTGCTGGTTTCTCCTTAGATAGATCTTGGTGACACGTAGGAAAATTTTGAATTTCTGCTACGTTCCCCAACAGTGGCATCATGAGCTAGGTCTATTGCGTAGATTCTTTGCACGAGTAGAACACAAAGTAGTTGTGGGCGTTGATTTTGTTCAATATGCTTACCGTTACTAGTCCAATCTTGTTTCGACGGTATTGTGGGATGAAGCGGCCCGGACCGACCTTACACGTACTCTTACGTGAGACAGGTTCCACCGATTGACATGCACTTGGTGCATAAGGTGGCTAGCGGGTGCCAGTCTCTCCCACTTTAGTCGGAACGGATTCGATGAAAAGGGTCCTTATGAAGGGTAAATAGCAATTGACATATCATGTTGTGGTTTTGCATAGGTAAGAAACGTTCTTGCTAGAAACCCATAGCAGCCACGTAAAACATGCAAACAACAATTAGAGGACGTCTAACTTGTTTTTGCAGGGTATGCTATGTGATGTGATATGGCCAAGAAGAATGTGATGAATGATATGTGATGTATGAGATTGATCATGTTCTTGTAATAGGAATCACGACTTGCATGTCGATGAGTATGACAACCGGCAGGAGCCATAGGAGTTGTCTTTATTTATTGTATGACCTGCGTGTCCTTAAACAACGCCATGTAATTACTTTACTTTATTGCTAACCGGTAGCCATAGTAGTAGAAGTAATAAGTTGGCGAGACAACTTCATGGAGACACGATGATGGAGATCATGGTGTCATGCCGGTGACGATGATGATCATGGAGCCCCGAAGATGGAGATCAAAAGGAGCAAAATGATATTGGCCATATCATGTCACTATTTGATTGCATGTGATGTTTATCATGTTTATGCATCTTGTTTACTTAGAACGACGGTAGTAAATAAGATGATCCCTTACAACAATTTCAAGAAGTGTTCTCCCCTAACTGTGCACCGTTGCTAAAGTTCGTCGTTTCGAAGCACCACGTGATGATCGAGTGTGATAGATCCTTACGTTCACATACAACAGGTGTAAGACAGTTTTACACATGCAAAACACTTAGGGTTAACTTGACGAGCCTAGCATGTACAGACATGGCCTCGGAACACAGAGACCGAAAGGTCGAGCATGAGTCGTATAGTAGATACGATCAACATGAAGATGTTCACCGATGATGACTAGTCCGTCTCACGTGATGATCGGACACGGCCTAGTTGACTCGGATCATGTAATCACTTAGATGACTAGAGGGATGTCTATCTGAGTGGGAGTTCATAAGATGAACTTAATTATCCTGAACATAGTCAAAAGATCTTTGTAAATTATGTCGTAAGCTTGCGCTTTAGTTCCACTGTTTAGATATGTTCCTATAGAAAATATAGTTGAAAGTTGACAGTAGCGATTATGCGATCAGTAGAAAGCTTATCTCCTTAATGCACCACTCAGTGTGCTGAACCCCAAACATCGTTTGTGGATGTTGCGAACATCGGACATACACGTTTTGATAACTATGTGATAGTTCAGTTAAACGGTTTAGAGTTGAGGCACCAAAGACATTTTCGAAACGTCGCGGAACATATGAGATGTTTCGAGGGCTGAAATTGGGATTTCAGCCTCGTGCCCACGTCAAGAGGTATGAGACCTCCGACAATTTTCTTAGCCTGCAAACTAAGGGAGAAAAGCTCAATCGTTGAGCTTCTGCTCAGATTGTCTGAGTGCAACAATCATTTGAATCGAGTGGGAGTTGATCTTCCAGATGAGATAGTGATGTTTCTCCAAAGTCATTGCCACCAAGCTGCTAGAGCTTCGTGATGAACTATAACATATCAGGGATAGATATGATGATCCTTGAGGTATTCGCGATGTTTGACACCGCGAAAGTAGAAATCAAGAAGGAGCATCAATTGTTGATGGTTGGTGAAACCACTAGTTTCAAGAAGTGCAAGGGCAAGAAGGGATACTTCATGAAACGGCAAATCAGCTGCTGCTCTAGTGAAGAAACCCAAGGTTGAACCCAAACCCGAGACTAAGTGCTTCTGTAATAAGGGGAACGGCCACTAGAGCAGAATTACCCTAGATACTTGGTAGATGAGAAGGCTGGCAAGGTCGATAGAAGTATATTGGATATACATTATGATAATGTGTACTTTACTAGTACTCCTAGTAGCACCAGGGTATTAGATACCGGTTCGGTTGCTAAGTGTTAGTAACTCGAAATAAAAGGCTACGGAATGAACGGAGACTAGCTAAAGGTGAGCTGACGATATGTGTTGGAAGTGTTTCCAAGTTTGATGTGATCAAACATCGCACGCTCCCTCTACCATCAAGATTAGTATTAAACCTGAATAATTGTCATTTGGTGTTTGCGTTGAGCATAGACATGATTGGATTATGTCTATCGCAATACGGTTATTCATTTAAGGAGAATAATGGTTACTCTATTTATTTGAATAATACCTTCAATGGTCTTGCACCTAAAGGAATGGTTTATTGAATCTCGATCATAGTGATACACATTTTCATGCCAAAAGATATAAGATAGTAATGATAGTACCACCTACTTGTGGCACTGCCATGTAAGTCATATTGGTATAAAACGCATGAAGAAGCTCCATGTTGATGGATCTTTGGACTCACTCGTTTTTGAAAATATTGAGACATGCAAACCATGTCTATTGGTATGTACGCATGAAGAAACTCCATGCAGATGGATCGTTTGGACTCACTTGATTTGGAATCACTTGAGACATGCAAATCATACCACATGGGCAAGATGACTAAAAAAGCCTCGTTTTCAGTAAGATGGAACAAGAGAGCAACTTGTTGGAAGTAATACATTTTGATGTGTGCTGTCCAATGAGTGCCGAGGCACGCAGTGGATATCGTTATGTTCTTACTTCACAGATGATTTGAGTAGATGCTAAGTGTATTTACTTCATGAAACACAAGTCTGAATCATTGAAAGGTTCAAGTAATTTCAGAGTGAAGTTGAAGATCATCGTGACAAGAGGATAAAATGTCTATGTGATGATCATAGTGATGAGTATCTGAGTTATGAGCTTTGGCACGCAATTAAAACATTGTGGAAATTGTATCACAATTATTACCGCCTGAAACACCATAGTGTGATGGTGTGTCTGAACATCATAGTTGCACCCTATTGGATATGGTGCGTATCATGATGTCTCTTATCGAATTACCACTATCGTTTATGGGTTAGGCATTAGAGACAACCGCATTCACTTTAAAATAGGGCACCACGTAATTCCGTTGAGACGACACCGTTTGAACTATGGTTTGGAGAAACCTAAGTTGTCGTTTCTTAAAAGTTTGGGGCTGCGACGCTTATGTGAAAAAGTTTCAGGTTGATAAGCTCGAACCCAAAGCGGATAAAATGCATCTTCATAGGACACCCAAAACAGTTGGGTATACCTCCTAATTTAGATCCGAAAGCAATAGGGATTGTTTCTTGAATCGGGTCCTTTCTCGAGGAAAAGTTTGTCTCGAAAAGTTGAGTGGGAGGATGGTGGAGACTTGATGAGGTTATTGAACCATCACTTCAACCAGTATGTAGTAGGGCACAGGAAGTTGTTCCTGTGGCACCTACACCAATTGAAGTGGAAGCTTATGATAGTGATCATGAAACTTCGGATCAAGTCACTACCGAACCTCGTAGGACGACAAGGACGCATACTGCTTCAGAGTGGTACGGTGATCCTGTCTTGAAGGTCATGTTGCTAGACAACAATGAACCTACGAGCTATGGAGAAGCAATGGTGGGCCCAAATTCCGACAAATGGTTAGAAGCCATGAAATCCGAGATAGGATCCATGTATCAGAACAAAGCATGGACTTTGGTGGACTTGCCCGATGATCGGCAAGCCATTGAGATAAATGGATCTTTAAGAAGAAGACGGACGTGGACGGTGATGTCACCGTCTATGAAGCTCGACTTGTGGCGAAGAATTTTTCACAAGTTCAAGGAGTTGACTACGATGAGATTTTCTCATCCGTAGCGATGCTTAAGTCCGTCGGAATCATGTTAACATTAGCTGCATTTATGAAATCTGGCAGATGGATGTCAAAACGAGTTTCCTTACCGGTTTTCGTAAGGAAAGGTTGTATGTGATACAACCAGAAAGGTTTTGTCGATCCTAAGGATGCTAAAAGGTGTGCTAGCTCCAGCGATCCTTCCATGGACTGGAGTAAGCATCTCGGAGTTGGAATATGCACTTTGATAAGATGATAAAAAAAATTGTTTATACAAAGTTTATGAGAAACTTGTATTTCCAAAGAAGTGAGTGGGAGCACTATAGAATTTCTGATGAGTATATGTTGTTGACATATTGTTGATCAAAAATGATGTAGAATTTCTGGAAAGCATATAGGGTTATTTGAAAAGTGTTTTTCAATAGAAAACCTAGATTAAGCTGCTTGAACATTGAGCATCAAGATCTATGAGGATAGATCAAAAACCGCTCAATGGTACTTTCAAATGAGCACATACCTTGACATGATCTTGAAGGTGTTCAAGATGGATCAGTCAAAGAAGGAGTTCTTGCCTGAGTAGTAAGGTATGAAGTTGAGACTTAAAGCTCGACCACGGCAGAAAAGAGAGAAAGGACGAAGGTCGTCCCCTATGTTTTTGTCATAGGCTCTATACAGTATGCCATGCTGAGTACCGCACCTTGCCACATGTCTGGCAAGAGGGTACAAAGGTGATCAAGGAGTGGATCACCGGACAGCGGTCAAAAATTGTCCTTGGAGTAATAAGGACATGTTTCTCGATTATGGAGGTGATAAAGAGTTCGGCGTAAAGGGTTACGTCGATGCAAGCTTTAACACCTATCTGAATGACTCTGAGTAGCAAACCGGATACGTATAGTGGAGCGACCATTTGGAATAGCTCCAAGTGGAGCATGGAAGCAGCATTTACAATATGACCTAGAGATTTGCGAAGTACATACGGATCTAAATGTTGCAGACCCGTTGACTAAAACCTCTCTTACAAGCAAAACATGATCAAACCCCAGAACTCATTGAGTCTTAATCACATGATGATGTGAACTAGTTTAATGACACTAGTAAACTCTTTGGATATTGGTCACATGGCGATGTGACCTGTGAGTGTTAATCACATGGCGATGTGAACTAGATTATTGACTCTAGTGCAAGTGGGAGACTGTTGGAAATATGCCCTAGAGGCAATAATAAATTAGTTATTATTATATTTCCTTGTTCATGATAATCGTTTATTATCCATGCTATAATTGTATTGATAGGAAACTCAGATACATGTGTGGATACATAGACAACACCATGTCCCTAGTAAGCCTCTAGTTGACTAGCTCGTTGATCAATAGATGGTTATGGTTTCCTGACCATGGACATTGGATGTCATTGATAACGGGATCACATCATTAGGAGAATGATGTGATGGACAAGACCCAATCCTAAGCCTAGCACAGAGATCATGTAGTTCGTATGCTAAAGCTTTTCTAATGTCAAGTATCTTTTCCTTAGACCATGAGATTGTGCAACTCCCGGATACCGTAGGAATGCTTTGGGTGTACCAAACGTCACAACGTAACTGGGTGGCTATAAAGGTGCACTACAGGTATCTCCGAAAGTGTCTGTTGGGTTGGCACGAATCGAGACTGGGATTTGTCACTCCGTGTAAATGGAGAGGTATCTCTGGGCCCACTCGGTAGGACATCATCATGATGTGCACAATGTGACCAAGGGGTTGATCACGGGATGATGTGTTATGGAACGAGTAAAGAGACTTGCCGGTAACGAGATTGAACAAGGTATCGGTATACCAACGATCGAATCTCGGGCAAGTACAATACCGTTAGACAAAGGGAATTGTATACGGGATCAATTGAGTCCTTGACATCGTGGTTCATCCGATGAGATCATCGTGGAACATGTGGGAGCCAACATGGGTATCCAGATCCCGCTGTTGTTTATTAACCGGAGAACATCTCGGTCATGTCTACATGTCTCCCGAACCCGTAGGGTCTACACACTTAAGGTTTGATGACGCTAGGGTTATAAAGGAAGTTTGTATGTGGTTACCGAATGTTGTTCGGAGTCCCGGATGAGATCCCGGACGTCACGAGGAGTTCCGGAATGGTCCAGAGGTAAAGATTTATATATGGGAAGTCCTATTTTGGCCACCAGAAAATGTTCGGGATTTTTCGGTATTGTACCGGGAAGGTTCTAGAAGGTTCCGGAGTGGGACCCACCTGCATGGGGGGACCCACATGAACGTGGGTAGTGGGGGAAAGGCCCCACACCCCTGGTCAAGGTGCACCAAGATCCCCCCTTAGAAGGAATAAGATCATATCCCGAAGGGATAAGATCAAGATCCCTAAAAAGGGGGGATAACAATCGGTGGGGAAGGAAATGATGGGATTTCTTTCCTCCCACCTTGGCCAACGCCCCAATGGACTTGGAGGGCAAGAAACCAGCCCCTCCACCCCTATATATAGTGGGGAGGCGCATGGGAGCTTTACACAAAGTTCTGGCGCAGCCCTCCCCCTCTCCCAAGTCCTCCTCCTCTCTCGCGGTGCTTGGCGAAGCCCTGCAGGATTGCCACGCTCCTCCACCACCACCACGCCGTCGTGCTGCTGCTGGACGGAGTCTTCCCCAACCTCTCCCTCTCTCCTTGATGGATCAAGGCATGGGAGACGTCACCGGGCTGTATGTGTGTTGAACGCGGAGGTGCCGTCCGTTCGGCACTAGGATCTCCGGTGATTTGGATCACGACGAGTACGACTCCTTCAACCCTGTTCTCTTGAACGCTTCCGCTTAGCGATCTAAAAGGGTATGTAGATGCACTCTCCTTCCCCTCGTTGCTGGTTTCTCCTTAGATAGATCTTGGTGACACGTAGGAAAATTTTGAATTTCTGCTACGTTCCCCAGCACATTCTTCCTCCTAAGAGGATGAGGAGGAGGAAGGAGATGAGTCCCTCGCGGGGGAAAGAAAGAAAAGGGTGGCCTCCACCTCCTTGGAGGCTGAGTCACCTAAAAGGGGGAAAACTCCTCTACAAGAGGAGTCCACCGGCGCCACCGATAGCAGCCCGGAGTGGGATCCCAGGGCCGAGCCCCTGGTGAACTCATGAGTATAACATTCGAGCACACTCATGCGTCCAGACTCGTCAAGGCATGACATTCTAGTCTGAGCCGTGCTTTTTTCAGTCCGGCGAAGCCCCATGCCAAACAATACTCGTCAGAGGATTTGCTGGGTTTGAATGAGATGGAGAGCGGAACACCCCCGAAGGCCTCCTCCTCCAAACATATGAATGAAACCGAGGTTTCGTCCCAGAAGGACCCAGGCCACGGAGGAGGGGAAAATATCGCAAAGGCGGCGCCAGGAGGCCATACTTCAGGGGCCGGATACACGGGAGAGAAAGCTCCCATGGGCGTCGACGGCGGGGGTCATCTTGAATCCGGCCCCCAGCCGGACACGATTCTAGAGACCCATAAGGTCCTAGGGTCAGACGGACGGCATCCGTCAGCTGGAGGAGGTATGCTTGCTCCACCGGCCGCCTCTGTCCAACCAGATGTGCCAGATTCTTTATTGGCGGCGCTAAAGGGTGCCTCCATCGTTGATGAATGTCGTGCCTTTATGGGTGCGGTGATTGAGAAGATTCAGTCTGCTGAGAGTGGACTGAATGAATCATGTATCAGCCTCATAAGAGGCTTTGAGGTATGTTTTATGATGTTTGGGAGAGTGTCATGGTATAGATAGCAGCCCCTGATACACTGTTCGGTGAAAGAAAGAACCGGACAGAGGATCAAATTTATGCTCGCAGGAAACTCACTTGATGACATCTATCACTCTTTTTAATCAGCAGGCGTCTATAGCGACTGCCGCCTCTCATGCCGCAGAAGTATTCGCACTGAGGCATAGTCTGGAGCGGGCCGAAGGAGAACTTGGCCAAGTGAAGAGACAGCTGGAGGATAATCAAGGTATGCAGAAACCTTGTTTATTTAGCACAAATGAATAAGTGTGCATGATGAAAATATTTTTGTAATGTGCTCTACGGGCGACAGCCGAAATTGAGGCTCTTAGAAAGGCTGTGGCCGAAGCCGAGAAGAAGGCAGCCGCAGAGCAGGCTCTTCATGAGAAGCACGAGGCCAGAGTTATTGAGGCTGAGCGAGAGCTTCAAGAGGCCATGCAGAAATGCGAGACCTTGGAGCAGAGTTTAGCAGGGAAAGAATCCAAACTCTCCCAGGCTCGCCAAGCCACAAGTGATGCCCGGCGGGAAGCCCAAGGTGCCCTGAAGGAAATCCAGGAGGCGAGGAAGATTGTGGATGGTAAGGCTTTTTCTGTACAAAGCGGGTATTTGAAAGGAGAAAATCAAGTTGAGAGTTTAAATTCTGATTTCTCCAGGGGTATTTGCAGAGCTGCCACGCAGCATATCTGACGCCGCCCAATTCTACCGAGCCGAAGAGAGGAATACTGCAGATAAGCTCTTCTGGATGCAGTATCTGGCGCCGAATTATCCGGTGCCGTTTTTTGATCAGCTGAAGTAGCTGGTCGAACTGCATAAGGCGACCGAGCTAGCCCTAAAGGATTTGATTATCCGGTTGTGGCCTGCCGAGCCGATTCCAAGCAGTTACTTTGGGCTCATGAAGCGGATTGTGAGTGCCTGCCCTCGACTCGAAGTCATTAAGCAGTCGGTCTGCATAGAAGGTGCGTGAATGGCCTTTGCCCGTGCAAAGGTGCATTGGGGGAAGATGGATGCGAAAAAGCCGATGACCGAGGGACTGCCGGAGGGAAAGGAGCACCGCAAGCCCGAGCTGTATTATGAAGGTGCCTTGAAAGAGGTCCGCCTTGCGGCGGAGCAATGCACCAAGGACATTATATTTCCATGAATGCGGTCATGTTTGTCCTTTGTAATATTTGAACAAGATCATTTCTATCATTTATTGCTTATCGTTTGAAAGTTTTTCCTCCTGTGTGGCCGTTTTATATATAATCCTGAGAGTTGGCCAGTCGTTGGCTTCTGCCCCCACATAGTAAGTGTGAGGGTGTTCAGGATAAACATGAGCACTCTTTTATCCCAGTTTTGGGTCCCTAAAGGAGGTGTTCAGCACATCGAACCAGACAATCGGACTATAGGGCTTTATTGCTCTCACTTAGCCGTAGGAGTTTTTACAAGGAAGGTAGGCGCAGCCCCTTATGTTCAGAAGACCGCACGAGGGGCTCTATAAGCGACTGGTTGGAAAAGGACGATCCATCGCACGCTGCATTGGTTATGGCATTATGCAGAAGAAATCCTTAAAGATTTTAGAACCTCTCAAACAGCTGACCAGCTCTCGCTACATCATGACAGTCAGCTTTCGGCTTTCTCTACTGAGGTGCTCATCCGAAAGAACCGGGACGCAATCGCAGTAGTTCTCCCGGTGCTACCTTAGCCGATATAGCGGAACGTAAGGTACCAAAACATAGGAGCCGGGCAAACCCAACTATTGACCCAAGACATGATTCCGAGGTGATGCATATAATGCTATAAGTTCGGGGTGCCGAACTGCCGTGAAGGTGTTCGGACTTTTTTGCCGTAGTATGGGCATGATGGAGCCCCTGACATATTAAGGCATATCGCGATAAGCAGCCACCTTTTAACAAAAGAGTTTTAAATAAGAAATAGTAGTAGATGAGCATCACATAAATCCACATGTTGTATTTGAATGATACGTCAATGCGTATGAGTACAGATGATGTGATAAAAAGAAATATGATTGCGGAACCTTCTGATACCAGGCGTGAGGAAGTTGTGTTCGGATCCGGGGTGTAGTCGGATGATCATAGAGGGGAATATCTAGAGATTCCCTTACGCGCTCGAACTGTTCCCACGCCATCCATCCAGGCCTACGTAAAGGTGAACCTGCAAATAAAATGCAAGAAATGGTTTTGCACCACAAAGCGGTTGAGCCGCAGTATGTGGCTTGTATTATCTTTTTCCGAAGTGTTTCTAATTAAGCTCTGGGTGAGCCGGGCTATCTTGCCACGCAGTAGTTCAGACTCCTTTGGCGGTGTATGGGAGCTTGGTCGTCGACTCGAGGTTCGGCTGGAAGGTGCCATCCGTTGCTCTTGCTATTAAATCGACTTTTCGGCAGTGAGGGGGAGTTCGGACCTGCCATTAACCATGATGACGCCGCGCGGACCGGGTGTCGGTGTCAAAACCGGCAGATCTCGGGTAGGGGGTCCCGAACTGTGCGTCTAAGGCTAATGGTAACAGGAGGTAGGGGACACGATGTTTTACCCAGGTTCGGGCCCTCTCGATGGAGGTAATACCCTACTTCCTGCTTGATTGATCTTGATGATATGAGTATTACAAGAGTTGATCTACCACGAGATCATAGAGGCTAAACCCTAGAAGCTAGCCTATGATTATGATTGTTCTTGTCCTACGGACTAAACCCTCCAGTTTATATAGACACCGGAGGGGGCTAGGGTTACACAGAGTTGGTTACAGAGAAGGAAATCTACATATCCGAATATCCAAGCTTGCCTTCCACGCAAAGGAGAGTCCCATCCGGACACGGGACAAAGTCTTCAATCTTGTATCTTCATAGTCCAACAGTCCGGCCAAAGTATATAGTCCAGCTGTCCGAGGACCCCTTAATCCAGGACTCCCTCAGTAGCCCCTGAACCAGGCTTCAATGACGATGAGTCCGGCGCGCAAATTGTCTTCGGCATTGCAAGGCGGGTTCCTTCTCCAAATACTTCGTAAAAGATTTAGAACACAAGGATCGTGTCCGGCTCTGCAAAACAAATTCCACATACCACCATAGAGAGTATAATTTTCCACAAATCTAAACTGCTGACAACTTTTTACGACATCACACCATGGTCCGTCTTTATTCGAACCGTTTTCATAACCAGCCACTACATGTGCTGCGAGGCGGTTTTATTGGCACGTCTTGTCGAGGCAGAGATTGTGTCCCCCTTATCATAGGATTCTCATCAATACAGGTGTGGGTAACCCAACTGTGCTTGTTTAATATGACTCCTCGATTTTAGGCAAGTCCCAAACGGTCATGCGGGGGACACTTGATATTCGTCCTCTTTATAAAAGGGGGCCAAGGCATGTCCTTTTCTTCCCACGCTCGATCCTTCCCCTCCTGCATCTCGAGTTCCAACACCCAAGGCTCAAGCTAAAGCACTTCGGACCTTCGACCATGTCCGGATCCAATCTTCAAGGCCGGTGGATGGCCTCCTCCGTCACAAAGGAGGACATCCAGAAGCTTAGGGAGGCCAGGTATCTCACTGCCGAAATCCCGCACAGGCTGCCTGCCCAAGGGCAGGTCATCCCCACTCCCGAACCCAACGAGAGTGTCATATTTGTTTCCCACTTCCTCCGAGGGTTAGGTTTCAGTCTCGATCCCTTCGTGAGGGGGCTTATGTTCTATTACGGGCTAGATTTCCATGATCTAGCTCTGGATTCCATCCTTCACATCTCGTCGTTTATCGTTGTGTGTGAAGCCTTTCTCCGCATTACCCCCCACTTCAGCCTATGGCTCAAGACTTTCAATGTGAGGTCGAGGGTGATTGACGGGCGTCACGCGGAGTGCGGAGGTGCTATAATAAGAAAAGGCGTCGATGCCCCATGGCCGAAGGGTTCTTTCGCAAAAACATCTGATTTATGGCAACAGAAGTGGTTTTACATCACAGCTCCCCGAGGTACAAAGCGGGCGGCCGCTCCAGCGTTCCGCTCGGGGCCCCCGCCACAACTGGCGTCATGGGTAAACAAGGGGCTGGATTGGGGGCCGATTAACGACGTGCTGACACTGCAAAGCCGCATTCGAGACCCCCTTAAGAGGGATATATGTCTTGTCAAGATAATGC
Organism: Triticum aestivum; assembly: GCF_018294505.1. Taxonomy (NCBI): domain Eukaryota; kingdom Viridiplantae; phylum Streptophyta; class Magnoliopsida; order Poales; family Poaceae; genus Triticum; species Triticum aestivum. The sequence continues at coordinate 218,659,069 of NC_057798.1, read as the reverse complement.
AAGTGATGCTGGTTCGTCGAGTCCTGCCCTGCCAGCGTCGTCCTCTCGGTATGTGGGAGTTCAACCTGGAAGGACCGCGAACCATTCAACAATTCTTCGGCATGACGCTCAAAGAGATGTATGGGTCATTCTTCGGATCACGAATAAAGTGTCCGGACACCACCGAGGACGTGGGTCTCAATTGCAGCCGCCCGGATACCCAAGTAAGTAATTCCTCTACCGAACACACCATCCTTTATGTTTATTATAACACCATTATGAAAAATTGCTATCTGCTAGGATTGGCTAATGAAGGCGGAGAGGATTAGGTGTTCGGCCCGTCTTCCCAATGGCTCGCTGGATCCTTTGTTGACCAGGATGTTTGAGTGTGTGCCGTATCAGGTGCCGTCAGGAGAAGGCGAGGGGAGGAATAGAGAAGTCACAGGTGGGCCTCATTTTTACACATCCAAATCGGGGGAGCAAGCGCCTCCACGAAGGAGGATAATCGGGGAGGGGAACCTAAAGTCCCCTCTCCTCAAGGTAAGAAAAGGGCCGCCTCCAAAGGTTCGGAAACGGAGGCTTCTAAATGAGGGAAGAAAACCTCGCAAGGGGGCCGGCCCTCCATCGAGCCGTAAGTGAAAGAGTACTTTGGTAGACATACCCCGTTTTGTCTCTGAGGATAATGACCAAAACATATTTGTTGCAGTCCGTCTCGTAGCCCTTCTCCACAGAGTTCGTCCTCGGGGGATCTTCCTCCGGAGATGATGGAGAGCGAGACGCCTCCCCCTGCCTCCCCGTCACATGGGGCGGACGACCCCGAGGTGTTGTCACGGAGGATTTCTCCTGATCCACGAAGGCCAGAAGTTGACACTTCAGCTGCCCGGAGTCTGGAATATCCGGCTTCCAAAGAGAGCTTCAGGAGGAGTCCGGGATTGTTCGGCACACAGCCGGACACACTAATGGGCCTTCTGGAGAGAGCGGCCATCTCAGAGACACATCGTGCCTTAATGGGTACGGTGGTTATTTCATCCGCGAAAAGCGGTTTGAATGAAGCTTTTACGAGTCTGCTGAGAGGCTTTGAGGTATGCAAAAAATGTATTTTTGATGGTTCCGCACATGCTAAGTGTGCTCTGTATAGATAGTAGCCCCTAAGACTCTGGTTGCCATCAACGTGGCGAACAGAGGATCGTAATCTCTAGAAATAAGCGCGCTGCTTTATGTGCAGGTGGCTGAGGGTCCGGCGGCCGACCAATCTGCTGATTTTTGCCGAACTAAAGCGGCAGCTGGACGTGGCTGATGCCGACATCGCGCTTGTTAACAAGCGGATTGACGAGGCCCAGGGTATGTATATTCGGCTTGTCAGCAAATGTTTAAGAGGAGCATGATGCTAGTATCTATAATATGTTGTGACTACAGATGGAGCTGCTGCCGTGGAGACCCTTCGGGCGGAGCTTGCCCAAGCCAAGGAGCAAGCCCGGATAAGTGATGCGGTCGCTCTGAAGGAGGTCGAGGAGTTAAGAGCCGAACAGGCTGCTCATCGCCGGAGCGAAGAAAAGATAGCCCAGATGGCTACCGAGCTGGAAGATGCCGCCAACCGCCGTGAGCTCCTTGAAAAGGAAAATCAAGCAAAACCGGCTGACCTGAAGAAGTCCCTGGAGGCAGCCAAGGAAACCCGCTCTGAAATGAGGGGGATGAGGGAGGAGCTTCATGAAGCCGGAGATATCGTGGCTGGGAAGCTCTATCTGTTGCGGATGAAATTCGAAGATCCGAAGTATGCCCCTCTGGATCAGTTGTGGAGTGCGGTGGACTCATATGCGGACCTGGCAAAGAGTGGTGCTGATGCGACTGAGTTTTTCTGGTCGCAGTTCAGTGCCCCAACGCGTCTGCTGCCATTGAATGAAAAGATGGCTGCATGGGCCGAACTCCACAGGTTGTCCGGGCTTGCTATGAGGTCTGTCGTGGATCATCTTTGGCCATAAGGACCAAAGCCAGACAACTGTTTTTGATTGGTGCAACTATTCCCTGGTGCTGTCACATATCGATGTTGTGAAGAGGTCGGCGTGCATAGAGGGTGCGCGGATGGCTCTTGCCCGTGTTAAAACATACTGGGCTAGGATGGAAACCACCGCTATTGCAACCCGGAGTGCGGCGGACGGCCAAGACCCGGCCGAGCACTATTTCGAAGAAGTCTTAGAAGGCGCCCGTTTAATAGAGGCTTAGTGCTCAAAGAGTGCCATGTTCGAAAGACATATATTGCGATTGTAAAGACAATGCTATTTTGATTATAAAGGTTGTGTTTATACTTTTGCCCAAAAGTATTATAATGCCTCATGTGCAGCCGTTTATGTATGTATATAACCTGAAAGTTTGCAGCCGTCAGCTTCAGCCCCCACCCATATAATGTGGGGGTGTTCGAGAAAACGCGTAGTCACACTTGATCCAACGTCTTGGTCCGTTAAGGAGGTGATAGCGCGGTGAACCAGGCAATCGGACTATATAGCTTTAACACTTTCACTTAGCCATAGGAGTTTGACGGTGGGGCTACTATATAGCCGCTGGTACTTTCGTGTTCAGCCGGATATGGTGCGCGTATGTACGTGACCGGGAAACCGGTCCTTCGTTAATGCGGAGGAATCGCGAAGATTCTGCTGGGTCATCGAGTGGTTGACCAGTCTCGCGTTGTATCATGACAGTCAGTTTTCGGCTTTCTCTACTGAGGTGCTCGTCCAGATGAACCGGGGCACAATCGCAGTAGTTCTCTCGGTGCCGCCTTAGCCGATAGAACGGAACATAAGGTAGCAAAACACAGGAGCCGTGCAAACCCAACATTTGACCAAAGACATGATTCGGAGCTGATGCATATATGGCCAAACTCGCGACGCTAAACACTCCCTAAGGTATTCGAACTTTATAATGTGTACTGGGCTGAATAACGCCCATGACAATAAGCCCTGAGTTTCCAGGTATGAGCAGTAGTCTGGTATGACAAAAATGCCGAAAACGCCAGTATCCCTCCCGGTTGTATAAAGTTTCCGGAGGGGAAGAAGCAACAAGAGACATTAAAAAGGTTTACGCAGGGTCTTAATCTAAAAAGAAATCTTTGAGCGGGGCCCTGCTGCACGTCTGCGCCTTTATATCCGTTGTGCCGTATCCTGGAAGGGTGTAGCACCGATGATCATCTGTAAAATAAAAGAAAAAACCCAGGTGAAAGACTTCGTGCAAGGTGTTTATTAATCTGAATGAACCATGAAAATGCAATATGCTATTGTATTGATAGGGTCGAGCCAAACTATGGGCTCTTTTTGCGAGCAGCCCCTAACATCTTTTATGGGGAAATCCCAACTGGGCTGTTACATTGGGTGGAGCGCTGGACTCGTCTAACCGTGTTCGTGGTCTTAATGACTGGCCATTTGTCCTGGTTGGAGGGACCGCTCAGTGTTCGGCTGCTAGAGCCGCCACGTATTCTTCCGTTCGTAAGGAACGCTCTGTATTTCCGCTAACCGTGATGACGCCGCGTGGACCGGGCATCTTAAGTTTGAGGTAGGCGTAATGCGGTATTGCATTAAAACGAGTGAAGGCCGTTCTTCCGAGTAGTGCGTGATAGCCGCTTCGGAATGGAGCAATGTCGAAGGTTAATTCCTCGCTTCTGAAGTTGTCGAGAGAACCGAATACAACCTCTAGTACTAGAGGGCCCGTACAGTGGGCCTCGATGCCTGGTATTACTCCTTTAAAGGTAGTGTTGCTTAGGCTGATTCTTGAGGGATCTATCCCTATTTTGCGGACAGTGTCCTGAGATATCAGGTTTAGAATACTGCCGCCGTCCATGAGGACTCGTGTGAGATGCTATCCGTCAATTATTGGGTCGAGCACCAAGGCAGCCGATCCTCCGTGCCGGATACTAGTCGGATGGTCCCTGCGATCGAAGGTGATTGGGCAGGCCGACCAGGGATTAAATTTGGGGGCGACGGGCTCAACAGCGTATACGTCTCTGAGTGCGCGTTTGCGCGTTCTCTTTGGAATGTGAGTTACATAAATCATATTCACTGTTTGACTTATGGTGGGAATTTTTTTTGTCCTCCAGTTTTCGGCTGACGAGGCTCATCCTCCTCTTCACTTGGCGTCTCCCTCCCCTTTTGTTCGGCATGCAGCTTGCCGGCCTGCTTGAAAACCCAACACTCTCTGTGGGTGTGGTTTGCAAGTTTTTCGGGGGTGCCGTGAATCTGACATAATTTGTCTAGAATCTTGTTTAGGCTGGACGGTCCATCTCTGCTACCTTTAAATGGCTTCTTCCATTGACCGGGTCGAGAGCCCCTGAATCCGGCGTTGACCGTCGTATTCTCTGGGCTGCCATCATTGTTTCGATGCTTGTTTTTGTTGCGTCGCGGCTTCCCATTGCCATCCCTGACTTCGGATGTGCTTGGGTCGCTGGTGACGCTACAGGACAGCCAGCTGTCCTCACTCGCGCAAAAGCAGGTCATAAGGCTTGTTAAGGCTGCCATTGTCCTTGGCTTTTCTTGTCCGAGGTGTCTGGCAAGCCATTCGTCCCGGATACTGTGTTTGAAAGCCGCTAAGGCTTCGGCGTCCGGGCAATCGACTATTTGATTCTTCTTAGTAAGAAATCTGTTGCAGAGCTTTCGGGCTGACTCTCCGGGCTGTTGAATTATGTGACTTAGGTCGTCTGCGTCCGGAGGTCGGACATAGGTCCCTTGAAAATTGGCCCTGAAAGCATCCTCGAGCTCTTCCCAACTTCCGATTGAGTTTTCGGGAAGGCTTTTCAACCAGTGCCGAGCTGGTCCCTTTAATTTGAGGGGTAGGTATTTAATGGCGTGGAGATCGTCTCCGCGAGCCATGTGGATATGAAGGATAAAGTCCTCGATCCAGACCCCAGGGTCTGTAGTTCCGTCGTATGCCTCTATATTCACGGGTTTAAATCCTTCCAGAAATTCATGATCCAGTACCTCATCGGTGAAGCACAGGGGGTGTGCGGCACCCCTGTATTTGGTCGTGTCGTGGCATGCTATCGACGGTTGTTGTGTTTGGTTCTGATTCCTAGCTGGTGTTCGATCAATGTGATCGTTTCGGTAGCTCTGATCTTGTGCCGGAGTGTGCTTCCTAGATCCGTAGATGGATCTGGCCATACCGGACTTTTTGTCCAGGAGCTCACGTAAATCGTGTGCTGGCTTGTGTGCGGCATCATTAGCCATCTTGTCACGGCCACGGGGCGTTCGGTCCGGCTGATCGGTCGTTTTCGGCTGAATGGGCTCTACGGCCTCGTTGTCAAATTCGGGCAGCAGCTTGTGCTTTGGATAGCTCTTTGTGTGACGATCGTCGCCATATTTTTCTTCTATGTCAAGCACTTTGTTCCACCTGCGGTTGAGCGTATCCTGCGCGGCCTTAAGCCTTTGCTTCTGCATCTTTAGGCTCCTCGCGATGGCGATAAGCCTTCTGTGGAGGTTCTCTTGTTCCAAGAGTTTTTCTGGGCTGATGAGTGCATCATCGTTCAGGTTGTTCTCTTCTCCGGAGACAGGTTTGTGAATTTTACCCTCAGGATCGGCGTCATCTGACGTCAGCTCCGGACTATGCTCATTGTCCCGTGGCTCATCCTGCTCCATTGCTGGGTCCATGGGGTCATCGTTTCCTTTGGAGTCTACCGGGGTATTATTATTTCTTGCGCTGTTGTCGCTGTTTTTATTGTGGCGGGATTTAGAGCAGCGTCTACGGCGCCACTTTGGTGGCTTATAGAGGGGATTATCCTTTGTTGTATCGTCACCATCGCCTTCTCTTGGTGTGTCCACCATATATATATATATGATATGATGAGGTGGCTGTCCAGCACCCTATAGGCGGTGGTTCCTGTTCTTCTCCTGCATCGTCGTCCATACTGTCGATGTCTTCGGAGTTGAAGTCAAGCACATCGGTTAAGTCATCGACAGTGGCTATTTAGTGGGTGGTGGGTGGGGAACGAATTTCTTCATCGTCCGCCTCCCACTCGAGCCGGACATAGTTCGGCCAAGAATCTCTCTACAAGGAAAGAGACCTTAATGAGTTTAGCACATCTCCTAAGGGAGAGTGCTGAAAAATATCCACGGCGGTGAACTCCATGACGAGTGCCCAATCCGATTCGATAGGCACGGACACACGCGGTTCGGATCCTGTAGCAGGAGACGAGTCCGAGGGTCCGATGACACCACCCTCACAGGAGGTGGGATCAGTGTTCGGCTCCGACGCCGATGAGTGTGTGACCTCCGTGACGGGGTCCATCCACCCGCCCTCGGAAGGCACAATCTGCTCCGGATTGATTCCCGGCGCCACCGCAGGTGCGATCTCCCGAATACTGTCCAACGGCAGATTAAAGTCATGCCCGTCGTGACCGTTCGGCGCACCCAGCATGGGCTCGAATCCGTCGAGGATCAACTCTCCGCGGATGTCGGCAGTGTAGTTTAAGATTCCAAACCTGACCTGATGGCCAGGCGCGTAGCTATCGATCTGCTCCAGATGGCGAAGCGAATTGGCTCGCAGAACGAAGCCGCCGAATACGAAGATCTGTCCGGGAAGGAAAACCTCCCCCTAGACTGCGTCGTTGAAGATGTTTGAAGGAGCCATCAAGCCTTATTACGACGACACAGTGGAACTCTCAATGAAAGCACCAATGTCGGTGTCAAAACCGGCGGATCTCGGGTAGGGGGTCCCAAACTGTGCGTCTAAGGTTAATGGTAACAGGAGGCAGGGGACACGATGTTTTACCCAGGTTCGGGCCCTCTCGATGGAGGTAATACCCTACTTCCTGCTTGATTGATCTTGATGATATGAGTATTAGAAGAGTTGATCTACCACGAGATCGTAGAGGCTAAACCCTAGAAGCTAGCCTATGATTATGAATTTTGTTGTCCTACAGACTAAACCCTCCGGTTTATATAGACACCGGAGGGGGCTAGGGTTACACAGAGTCGGTTACAGAGAAGGAAATCTGCATATCCGAATATCTGAATATCCAAGCTTGCCTTCCACGCAAAGGAGAGTCCCATCCGGACACGGGACGAAGTCTTCAATCTTGTATCTTCATAGTCCAACAGTCCGGCCAAAGTATATAGTCCGGCTGTCCGAGGACCCCTTAATCCAGGACTCCCTCACCGGGCATCTTTAATTTATGGTAGGCATAATGTGGCACCGCGTTAAACCGAGCGAATGTGGTTCGTCCGAGCAGTGCCTAATGGTCACTGCGAAAGGGGACGATGTCGAAGACTAAATCTTCGGTACGGTGATTGTCCGAAGATCCGAAGACCACTTCTAGTGTGATTGAGCCCGTGCAACAGGCCTCTACACCTGGTATGACACCTTTGAAGGTGGTTTTTGTGGGCTTGATCCTTTAGGGGTTGATGCCCATTTTGCGCACTGTATCCTGGTATAGCATGTTCAGGCTGCTACCTCCGTCCATAAGGACTCGTGTGAGGTGGAATCTGTCAACGATGGGGTCGAGGACCAGTGCGGCCGAACCGCCATGACGGATACTGGTAGGATAGTCCGTGCGATCGAAAGTGATCGGGCAAGAGGACCATGGGTTAAATTTTTGGGTCGATTGTATAGACTTCCCTTATTGCACGTTTCCACTTGGGAATGTGGCTTGCGCATATCATATTCACCATTTTCACCTGGGGAGGGAATTTATTCTGTCCTCCTGTATTCGGTGATCGGGGCTCCTCGTCGTCATCATCGCTTTGAGACCCCTTCCCCTTGTTTTCGGCATCTGACCTGCCGGCTTGTCTGAAGACCCAACATTCTCTGTTGGTGTGGTTGGCTGGTGTTCCTGGGGTGCCATGAATTTGGCATGGACGGTCAAGTATGCGGTCCAAACTGGACGGGCCTGAATTGTTTTTGTTGAATGGCTTCTTCCGCTGACCAGACTTGGAGCCACTAAATCCGGCATTGACTGACGTGTCTTCGGTACTATCACCATTTTTGTGGCACTTGTGTTTGTTGCGTCGTGGTTTGTCGTTGCTATCCTTGGCTTTCAATGTGCCAGGATTGCTTGTTGTGTTGTTGCTACGAGCCAACCAGCTATCCTCGCCCGCACAAAACCGGGTCATGAGTGTTGTGAGGGCTGCCATGGACTTTGGCTTTTCTTGGCCGAGATGTCAGGAAAGCCACTCGTCACAGATGTTATGCTTAAAGGCCGCTAGGGCTTCGGCATCCGGACAGTCGACAATTTGGTTCTTTTTGGTTAGGAACCGGGCCCAAAATTTCCTGGCTGACTCTTCGAGCTGTTGGGTTATGTGACTTAGATCATCAGCATCCGGTGGTCACACATAAGTTCCCTGGAAGTTGTCAAGGAATGCGTCTGCCAGGTTCTCCCAACTCCCGATGGAGTTTGCCGGCAAGCTATTCAGCCAATGCCAAGCCGGTCCCTTGAGTTTTAGTGGGAGGTACTTGATAGCGTGTAGATCATCTCCGCGGGCCATGTGAATATGGAGGAAAAAATCTTCTATCCATACCGCGGGGTCTATGGTACCATCGTATGATTCAATGTTCACGGGTTTAAACCCTTTTGGGAATTCATGATCCATTACTTCATCAGTGAAGCATAGGGGATGTGCGGCGCCTCTGTGCCGGGCTTCATTGTATTCGGCCCGGCCAAATTTGTTAGTGTATCCGGCGTGATGGTCCTCGTGGGCGCGCCCCCGTGATCCGTAGATCGATCTTGACTGTCTTGCTTTGCTTTTCCACTTGTCTCGCAGGTCATGCGTGGAGCCCCGGGCCTTAGTGTTACTATTTGTTTGGCGCTGGGGTGCGGGCTGGACTTTGGGCTGGTACGCCATTTTGTCGCGGCCACGGGGTGGCCGATCAGCCGCATCATGCACTGGTAGTGTGGGCTTTAACGCCTCCTCCTCGAGTTGAGGTAGCAACCTGTGCTTTGGGTAACTTTTGGTAAGGCGCTCGAGTCCGTATTCCTCGGCAGCCAGGACCTCGGTCCATCTATCAGTTAGCAGATCTTGATCAGCTTGGAGCTGTTGCTGCTTTTTCTTCAGGCTTTTTGAAGTGGCTATAAGCCGGCGCTTGAGGCGCTCCTGCTTGACGGGATCCTCAGGCACGATGAATTCTTTGTCGCCAAGGCTCACTTCATCTTCAGAGAGAGGCATATAATTATCATCCTCTGATTCTCCATCTGTTGCCTGTTCCTTAGGGCTAGCTTGCCCATCCTCTTGCTCGGCTTGCTCGAAGCCTGGCTGGGCAGGATAGTTTTCGTCTTCGGCACCATCTGGATTGTTATCTCTTGTGCCGGTATCGCTATTTTTGCTATGGCAAGGCTTGGAGCGACGCCTATGACGCCGGTGCTTAGATTGCTTCTCCAAGGGGTTATCGTCCGTTGCCTCATTGCCATTGCTTTCTTTGGGGGTGTCCACCATATATATATATATATCATATGATGAGGTGGCTGTCCAGCGCCCTATAGGCGGTGGTTCTTGTTCTTCTCCTGCATCGTCGTCCATACCATCGATGTCTTCGGAGTTGAAGTCAAGCACATCGGTTAAGTCATCGACAGTGGCTATTAAGTGGGTGGTGAGTGGGGAACGAATTTCTTCGTCGTCCGCTTCCCACTCGAGCCGGACATAGTTTGGCCAAGAATCTCCCGACAAGGAAAGAGACCTTAATGAGTTTAGCACATCACCTAAGGGCGAGTGCTGAAAAATATCCGCGGCGGTGAACTCCATGACCGATGCCCAATTAGATTCGATAGGCACAGACGTATGCGGTTCGGATCCTGTAGCCGGAGACAAGTCCGAGTGTCCGATGACACCACCCTCACAGGAGGTGGGATCAGTGTTCGGCTCCAACGCCGATGAGTGTGCGGCCTCCGTGGTGGGGTCCATCCACCCGTCCTCGGAAGGCACGATCTGCTCTGGATTGATTCCCGGTGCCACCGCAGGCGCGATCTCCTGAATACTGTCCGATGGAAGATCAAAGTCATGCCCGTCGTGACCGTTCAGCACACCTGTCATGGGCTCGAATCCATCGAAGATCAAGTCTCCGCGGATGTCGGCAGCATAGTTAAAGCTTCCAAACCTGACCTGATGGCCAGGGGCGTAGCTATCGATCTGCTCTAGATGGCCAAGCGAGTTGGCCTGCAGTATGAAGCTGCCGAATACGAAGATCTATCCGGGAAGGAAAACCTCCCCTTGGACCGCATCATTGAAGATGATTGAAGGAGCCATCAAGCTTAATCGCGACGGCACAGTGGAACTCTCAATGAAAGCACCAATGTCGGTTTCAAAACTGGTGGATCTTGGGTAGGGGGTCCCAAGCTGTGCGTCTAAGGCTAATGGTAACAGGAGGCAGGGGACACGATGTTTTACCCAGGTTCGGGCCCTCTCGATGGAGGTAATACCCTACTTCTTGCTTGATTGATCTTGATGATATGAGTATTACAAGAGTTGATCTACCACGAGATCATAGAGGCTAAACCCTAGAAGCTAGCCTATGATTATGATTGTTGTTGTCCTATGGACTAAACCCTCCGGTTTATATAGACACCGGAGGGGGCTAGAGTTACACAGAGTCGGTTACAGAGAAGGAGATCTACATATCTATCGGCATTCTGGGAACGGGGGTCCCCAGACTTGACTGCCTGCGGCTGGCGGCGTGGCTCAAGTGGGGGCCCAATGCAGCCCAGCTTCATCAGCTCAAGCTCAAGACCCTCGCGAGGGGCCAAGCCTCGTGGGGTGGATGACAGGAAGCTTCCTCAGGAGCAGCCTCCCCAGACAGGCTCGCGAGGAGGTGGAGAGATCAAGGCAGGGTACCTCCCGAGGAGCCCGTGACGAAAGCCATGACGATCAAAGACCAGGCGGGCACCGGCCTGCGCAGTGTCCTTGTTTCCCTTTCGGTGCAAAGGGGGCAAGCACAGACCAAGGCATCAGGCAAAGGTTACCATTTCGGTGCAACAAGACCAAGACCAGCAGAGCGGCAGAATGGAGGTCATCGTGGAGCCCAGGACGGCGTCATCGTCAGAAACTTTGGCAGCCGAAGACCAACTTTAGTCAGGATAAGTGTACCAGATGTTCCCCTTCAAAATGGCCAATTGTTGGCGCCCTTCCCGCTCATTATTTGGGAAGAGGCCCAGGGCCTCCCTATATAAATAGGACTAGCCACCACAGGGTGGAGGCATCGAGAAACAGATCAATCAGAGAGAGAGAGAGAGAGAGAGAGAAACGACTGAACTCACCCAAGCAGTTCATCGCACCAGCTCAAGAACAGCCCCTCGCTAGGCTGTTCTCTCTTTGTACTGTTCATCATCAGCCCCTGAGGCAATCCACCACACCACACACTGGAGTAGGGTATTACACCCACTACAAAAAAAGACACATCCGTGACATTTTGGGCTGAACGAAAAAAAATTATGTCATACATATGACACTTCTATGACGATAATTGTGACAAAACCCGGTATCATCATAGATGTGGTGGGCTCCTACTTCTATGATAAAAAATCATGATAGAAAATGGGCTTTTCGTCCTGGGCGGGCCGGAGACGCAACTGCATGACATTCTTTGGGCCATCCATGACGGAAAAAACCGTGGTAGAAGCGAGGGGGAGGAAAATTTCGGGGAGTTGCCGGTTACGGTGGGAGAGTGATGCGCGTTTCTCTCGTACAGGTATGCGCGTGTGTGCGAGGCGTTGGCTCTAACTGAAGCCGAGCGAGGCGTTGGGATCTAACTGAACCTGAGCGATTGCACTGCAGGCTACGCGTTACTGAACCCGAGCGATCGATCGATGGCTGTTAACTGAACCCGATGGAGCGATTCCTTCGCTACTGCTGCTAATTGAAGCCAATCGATGCTGCCTCTGGGATGAACAGTGAG